>NC_091182.1:5024760-5077260 GCF_040958095.1 Procambarus clarkii | reverse complement strand
TCCCTCCAAAATACGTCGATATATACATCTATATAAAACTAGTATGGAAGAAATATCCAACAACTACACCACCAAGGTTTGCCAGAGCGCAAAACGTATGCAGCCAGGAACACCTGCTCCACCTCGAATCACCAAACTACCTGTCTGTCGCCAGCTCATCGCTGATTGGGTGCGGGTCCAGTTGCACCTGCCTTCCACCCACCACACTACCTGATGTCTGGGGCCACACGACCGCCAGACCTCAGAATATCCAGTGCTTTCAACAAGTTAACACGTCTCGTTGGTAGACTAAGCTGTGGCTTACGTGTACTAAGAGAGGTGGCAGCTTAAAGCCAATATTCCTGTACCTCTTATCTGATTGTATATTGTTCACTTGTTATTACTCACTTGTCTTAACGTAACTTTTCATTTTGTCATTTGATTATTCTTATTATTTTGATTGATTGATTTTATGGTACGAATTTTATGTCCATTTTATTCATGTTTTGCTTTTCTAACGTAATTAAAATCTCATTGTTAAATTTACTTGTGTTTTGTGTGTCTTCCCTTTACCTTACCACAGACGAAGTTCCAGATTTTCTATTTTTTGTTTCTATATGTGACGAGGCCATACCCCTGGCTTTTGAACAGCCGAACACCAACGCGTTACCGTCACAATATATATATATATATATATATATATATATATATATATATATATATATATATATATATATATATATATATATGCAAACAAGCCTGAATGGTCCCCAGGACAATATGCAACTGAAAACTCACACCCCAGAAGTGACTCGAACCCATACTCCCAGGAGCCACGCAACTGGTATGTACAAGACGCCTTAATCCACTTGACCATCACGACCGGACATAATGAGGTGATAACCGACGCTATTTGAACCACCCCACCGCCGGCACTCGGATAGTAATCTTGGGCATAGCAATTTTACCAAAACACCTCATTCTTTGGGGCACACGTGAGGAACACAAATGCGAAAATTATCTCGCATTTGTGTTCCTCACGTGTGCCCCAAAGAATGAGGTGATTTGGTAAAATGCTATGCCCAAGATTACTATCCGAGTGCCGGCGGTGGGGTGGTTCAAATAGCCTCGGCTATCACCTCATTATGTCCGGTCGTGATGGTCAAGTGGATTAAGGCGTCTTGTACATACCAGTTGCGTGGCTCCTGGGAGTATGGGTTCGAGTCACTTCTGGGGTGTGAGTTTTCAGTTATATATATATATATATATATATATATATATATATATATATATATATATATATATATATATATATATATATATATATATATATATATATATATATATATATATATATATGTCAGTACCTAGTAGCCAGAACGCACTTTTCACCCTACTATGCAAGGCCCAATTTGCCTAATAGGCCAAGTTTTCGTGAATTAATGTTTTTTCGACGACCTAACCTACCTAACCTAACCTAACCTACCTTTTTCGGTTACCTAACCCAACCTAACCTATAAAGATAGGTTAGGTTAGGTTAGGTAGGGTTGGTTAGGTTCGGTCATATATCTACGTTAATTTTAACTACAATAAAATAAAATTGACCTCATATATAATGAAATGGGTAGCTTTATCATTTCATAAGAAAAAAATTAGAGAAAATATATTAATTCAGGAAAACTTGGCTTATTAGGCAAATCGGGCCATGCATAGTAGGCTGAGAAGTGCGTTCTGGCTACTAGGTACGACATATATATATATATATATATATATATATATATATATATATATATATATATATATATATATATATATATATATATATATATATATATATGTCGTACCTAGTAGCCAGAACGCACTTCTCGGCCTACTATGCAAGGCCCGATTTGCCTAATAAGCCAAGTTTTCCTGAATTAATATATTTTCTCTAATTTTTTTCTTATGAAATGATAAAGCTACCCATTTCATTATGTATGAGGTCAATTTTTTTTTATTGGAGTTAAAATTAACGTAGATATATGAACGAACCTATCCAACCTAACCTAACCTATCTTTATAGGTTAGGTTAGGTTAGGTAGCCGAAAAAGTTAGGTTAGGTTAGGTTAGGTAGGTTAGGTAGTCGAAAAACAAATAATTCATGAAAACTTGGCTTATTAGGTAAATCAGGCCTTGCATAGTAGGCTGAGAAGTGCGTTCTGGCTACTAGGTACGACATATATATATATATATATATATATATATATATATATATATATATATATATATATATATATATATATATATATATATATATGTCGTACCTAGTAGCCAGAACTCACTTCTCAGCCTACTATGCAAGGTCCGATTTGCCTAATAAGCCAAGTTTTCCAGAATTATCATATTTCTCTAATTTTTTTCTTATGAAATGATAAAGCTACCCATTTCATTATGAATGAGGTAAAAAATTTTTTATTGGAGTTAAAATTAACGTAGATATATGACCGAACCTAACCAACCCTACCTAACCTAACCTAACCTATCTTTATAGGTTAGATTAGATTAGGTAGCCGAAAAAGTTAGGTTAGGTTAGGTTAGGTAGGTTAGGTAGTCGAAAAACAATTAATTCATGAAAACTTGGCTTATTAGGCAAATTGGGCCTTGCATAGTAGGCTGAGAAGTACGTTCTGGCTACTAGGTACGACATATATATATATAATATATATATATAATTATATTAGTATATTTTGGTAGCAGTCTCTCCCAATACACATATATTATTAAATATGACCGAAAAGGTAAGATTAATAATTCTAACACGAATTTTCTCAATCTTTCGTACATTTCTTTTCAGTGTTGGTGGTAATTCAAAAATTAATTCTCCAAAATTCATTTTTATTTCTAGTCTGACGCGACACTTGAGCGCGTTTCGTAAAACTTATTACATTTTCAAAGACTTTAGTTTAAACATACACAACTGAATAGAACTTACACATCTCTGATTTGTTTATATCTACATTTGAGTGAGTTGGATGGGGTGAGGTGGTATTTAATAAGGTATTAATTTCATCAACACAAGACAGAACACGAAACAATGGGTATTGAATAGAAGTGATTGTAGAAAGCCTATTGGTCCATATTTCTTGATGCTTCTATATTGGAGCGGAGTCTTGAGGTGGGTAGAATATAGTTCTGTATTAATTGGCTGTTGATTGCTGGTGTTGACTTCTTGATGTGTAGTGCCTCGCAAACGTCAAGCCGCCTGCTATCGCTGTATTTATCGATGATTTCTGTGTTGTTTACTAGGATTTCTCTGCGATGGTTTGGTTGTGGGAAGAGATTATATGTTCCTTAATGGAGCCCTGTTGCTTATGCATCGTTAAACGCCTAGAAAGAGATGTTGTTGTCTTGCCTATATACTGGGTTTTTTGGAGCTTACAGTCCCCAAGAGGGCATTTGAAGGCATAGACGATGTTGGTCTCTTTTAAAGCGTTCTGTTTTGTGTCTGGAGAGTTTCTCATGAGTAGGCTGGCCGTTTTTCTGGTTTTATAGTAAATCGTCAGTCGTATCCTCTGATTTTTGTCTGTAGGGATAACGTTTCTATTAACAATATCTTTCAGGACCCTTTCCTCCGTTTTATGAGCTGTGGAAAAGAAGTTCCTATAAAATAGTCTAATAGGGGGTATAGGTGTTGTGTTGGTTGTCTCTTCAGAGGTTGCATGGCGTTTCACTTTCCTTCTTATGATGTCTTTGACGAAACCATTGGAGAAGCCGTTGTTGACTAGTACCTGCCTTACCCAACAGAGTTCTTCGTCGACTTGCTTCCATTCTGAGCTGTGGCTGAGAGCACGGTCGACATATGCGTTAACAACACTTCTCTTGTACCAAACTGGGCAGTCGCTTTTGGCATTTAGGCACATTCCTATGTTCGTTTCCTTAGTGTAGACTGCAGTGTGGAAACCTCCGCTCTTTTCCATGACTGTTACATCTAGAAAGGGCAGCTTCCCATCCTTTTCCATCTCGTAAGTGAAACGCAGCACGGAACTCCGCTCAAATGCCTCCTTCAGCTCCTGCAGACGTCTGACATCAGGTACCTGTGTAAAAAAGGCGTCAACATTCCTGCAGTATATGGCCGGTTTCAAGTTCATGTCGACTAAGACTTTTTGCTCGATGGTACCCATGTAGAAGTTTGCAAACAGGACACCTAGGGGAGAACCCATGGCGACCTCATCTACTTGCTTATACATGTGCCCATCCGGGCTCAAGAAGGGTGCCTCTTTAGTACAAGCTTGGAGTAGTTTCCTTAGGATATTTTCGGGTATGTCAAGAGGAGTACAGGCTGGATCACGATACACTCTGTTGGCTATCATCCCGATTGTCTCGTCCACTGGTACGTTGGTGAACAGCGATTCTACGTCCAACGAGGCTCTTATTCCTGTGGCCCGTGTGCCCCGCAGTAAGTCAACAAATTCCTTTGGCGACTTCAGGCTGAAGGCGCAAGGGACATAAGGAGTCGGCAGACCGTTGAGTCGCTTCGCTAGTCTGTACGTGGGTGTGGGTATCTGGCTAATGATTGGCCGAAGTGGGTTTCCAGGCTTGTGTGTCTTGACATTTCCATACGCATATCCAGGTTTATATTCCCCAATAATCTTTGGCAGGTGAAGTCCGGATTTCTTGGCGTTCACAGTTTCGATTAGTTTGTTGACCTTTGCTTTCAATTCGGCTGTAGTGTCCTTCGTTACCCTTTGGAATTTAGTTTGGTCAGAGAGTATGAGGTTCATTTTCGCCAGATATTCGTCTTTTTTAAGAATGACGTATATTGGCGACTTGTCACCTCTCCTGACAACTATATATATATATAGTTGGGTGGCAAGGGGATATATATATATATATATATATCCCCTTGCCACCCGCCCATAGGGCCCGGGAGGCTCCCATGTGTGTATACGCCACCCACTCACCCAATGTATACCCACATATTGTGTAGTGGGTGTATACCCACTCTTCGTATAGAGGTGGTATATGTATTACCACTCATCTGAGTAGTAAGTGCCACGGCCAGCTGACTATCCCCCCAGCCTCCAACCGCCGCCCACCCTCCAGTCTCCACCCGCCGTCCACCCTCCCGCCCAGCGCCCGCCCATGTCGCAGCTCTCAACAGACAGCCAGGCTTCTCCAAGCCAAGATGAGCCATCAAGCAGGGGTAGACAAGGTAGATGTCAGACGTGTGACAGGGTATGCTATATCCGGGTGAGTGACGATAATGTGCGCCTTCATTACCACAACAGAGCCAGGTGTTTGGGTTCTGGGCGCCCTCCCAGGGAGAACACCAGTCAACAGCCCACACCGCCCGTAAGGCAAAACACCTCCCAGACCTTCATTCCCACAGAAAACGTATTAGAAGCTATCAAAGCAACATCAGCCAGAACCTTGCAACACATCCCTAAAGCAGCCCGCCCCCATGCAGCAGCCAAATTATCTGCCCTCCTGAGAAAGGTCAACGACTCTCCTGGAACGACCCAAGCATGGCACAACCTCCTACTGTTTGGCAACATATGTCTAGCCACCCCTGCAAGGAGAGACAAGATCTTAGCTGCCTCAGTCATCAAAGCTATAAATGATTTTCCCAGGGAGGACAACCAGGTGCGCCTTCCCACTCGTGCGAGAAACACCCACGGCAGGAAGAGCAACAGTGCCATATCCAAGACATCAAAAATCAGAACATCAGTCACCAAGAAAATAGAAGAAGGAAACACTATTGGCGCAATACGAGTCATCACCAGTGAGGACTCAATTGCCGACAGAGATGCCGCAACAGCTCAAGCCCTAAGGGAGAAACACCCACCCAGGGCTCTGCGTGAGGACGACATTGTACAAGTGGGGGCTACCGGAGCAGAACCTCTCTGGGTGGCTGAATCTGTAGTCCATAAAGCAGCCATGTCCTTCCCAACAGGATCAGCAGGTGGGTTCACAGGACTAAAACCCAACCACCTCAAGCAAATGCTCAACCCTGCACTGGGTGACATTGCAAAGAACCTCTTGGTGGAACTAACCAGATTCACCAACACATGTCTAGCTGGCAACATACCAGCGTCCATAAGACCTATCTTTTTTTGGAGCATCTCTCTGTGCTCTAAAGAAAAAGGATGGAGGGATCAGGCCGATAGCTGTGGGCAATTCTCTCCGGCGTCTCGTCGCAAAGGCAGCTGCAAGAACAGTTAGTGATGCAGCGGCCAACATGCTGAAGCCAAAACAGCTCGGGTTCAGCATTCCACAAGGGTGTGAGGCGGCAGCCCATGCAGCTCGAGCCTTCATCGCCAACATCACAGACGAAAAGGCCCTTATCAAGCTAGATTTAAAAAATGTCTTCAATTTGGTGCGGAGGGATGCTGTACTCCGTGCGGTTCATTGTCATTTCCCTTCCCTCTACCCTTTTGTACATTCATGCTACAGTATGGACCTTAAGCTACTTTTTGGCAAACATGAAATTGACTCGCGAGAAGGCGTCCAACAGGGTGACCCCCTTGCTCCTCTACTTTTCTGCTTAGTCATCAAACAAGTCACAGAGGTCCTGTTCAGCGAGCTTAACATCTGGTTCTTGGACGATGGTACCCCTAGCTGGTTCCCAAGACTCCCTCCTGGAGCAACCTGTCCTCTTAAAAAGAACGTCAACAGTTGCCGTTTGACTCTACGGCTGTTTTTGGACGTTATTTTATCTTAAACTACGACTATTTTCGCTTCCATGGACTATCTCTTGTTATACAATGAAATACCACACTCTTATTATTCTATAACTCACTGACTATGCTCTGATATATGTTCTTCAAGTAAAAATACATATATTTTGCCTTAATTAGGCCATAATCCAGAAAATTCCAGCCCATCGATCTTTATATTTAGGAAAACATCTAATAAATTTGGAAATGAATTTTTCGTTCGCCGACAGTTTCCTGTTACTATTTAGTCTTTTATGCTATAATGTCGCTGGTCATTGTGACTTTTCCAGGATTTATATATGTTTTGTAGTAGCATTTAGTCACACTACAGTAATTTAACTAATGGGAAACCTTTATAGTCGTCGTAAATTAGTAATAATCATTTATCAAATAATAAATTAGCAAACATGTACAACTTCTTATGTTACGACTTTTCGGGTAGGCCGTTCTGTTTGTTTACAACCCCAATGTTTCAAAAAACACAATACTTTTAATATATAAGTGACTAAGTATGCTCTAATACATGGTCCTCAATGAAAATTATGTTTTTTTTTTTTCTTAATTTGTCCATAATGAATAAGATTCGTTACTGTTGATCTTTATATTAAGAAAAACATCTAAGAAATTTGGTATTGAATTTTCGTTCAAATAAAGTTTCCAGTTACTATTTCCTAGTTATCCTTAAATGTAGGTGGTCATTATTTTAATGTTATGTATATAGAAATTTAGCATTATGCATTTATAATACAGAACAATTTGGTCGTTCCACTGCCTCATAATTATATAAAATACATTGTGACAAATACTTGATAATTAAAATCATAGTTTTTTGACAACTATAAAAAATCCTGTTGAAATCATGCCGTTTTGAGTTGTCATACGCTTCTTAGTAAATAATATTGTGTAATGTTTGGCACAATTTATCACTATATTTACAAACTGTTTAGGTATTAATGTATTCATTTTTTTTAATGTGTAATATGTTACTTAATCCTAAACTTCTTTTGCAACATTTATATCAGTTATAAATAATTGTCGCGAATCGGCGTATGAAAAAATAAATTTCCCCAAATGACATTAGTGTATCGGCGATCGAGCGGCCATATTTAAAAGTGTATACTCTTGTCACTGTTCTGACATTAGTTTTCGATGTACGTATTTCATTTTTGTACCAATGTGTTCGCAATAGAATGTTCTAGAAGAACATAAGTATAAAACGTCACATAAGGATGTGTTCGACCGGCAACATATATAAAAACTACGTCGATTATACTCGTCGTGTCAATAATACAATTGTTTTACCACGCTGATTCAATGCCATACTGTTTTCTCAAATAAGCTCTTCGGCTATTAGAGAAAACGTAAATTTCATGGCGAACATTTGTAAACTATCCCCAAGTAGATCGGATCGAAATTGTAATTTATACAAATATTTATTCTCGTGTTGCCCGCCAGTGTCACCCTTAAGTAACCAGAAACGGATATAAAAACTAGTCTAACTCATCCTAATCCTTGCACAAGCCCTCCAGAATTTCTTTATTGAAGATCAGCAAAAAATTATTGTGCAGCTCATATTATACAGTTTAAGAATGAGATTTCCTTGTTCTAAAGGAATGAAAATGACACTGCCTTAATCTCAGTCGATTAAGGCAGTGTCTGGGAAGCTCCTGGTGCTCGTGCACCAGGCACGGGGCGATAGTGTACGTTTAATTGTTCTTTTAGTGTAAATAACGGAATAAAATGTAAGACATAGTCTGCAGATCTTTTTCCAGATGTCTTTTATTTTTTTTCCTAAAGAAAACTAAGATATTGCGAATTTTGCTTAACAAGTACATTAATTATTAACTTTTTGTCGTTATTATTGTTATAATTAAAAGAATTACATCTTGTTTTTTTGCTTATGTACAAAACAGAGTCTAATAACCACAGTTCGTTGCCCCTAAATCAACACAACATAACCAGTTTACTCATGTCATCGCCCCTAAATCAACAAAAACAATCAGTGTATTATTGTAAATAATTATATCTTATGATTTCTTAGCAATGGTAAGACATTTTTAAGACTCTAACTTTCGTAAGAAGGTATGCTCGTATACGAACTGAACGACCGGGCTTCACAACAAAAACATGGCCACATGAGTTGGATTATTCCGGTAATATTGAACTACTGTTCATTGTTATTAGTTTAACAATACTGTTAGGGAATGTCATAAGAGTTAGGGAATGTCATAAGAGTAGTCACAGGGCAACAAAAGATACCCAGCTTCTGGGTACGGGATCTTTGCCCGAAACGCTATGCGTGCTAGTGGCTTTACAATAATAATAATAATTTATTTAGGAAAAATATATACATAGATGCAGAGTTACAGTACAAACATTCTGTTTGATTTATAGATAGAGGTAGTACATACAATACCTAAAGCCACTAGTACGCATAGCGTTTCGGGCAAGATTGTAAAATCATCATTATTCCTATTTTCTCTCTTAACCCCCAGTGTACCTTCTCGTATATTAATAAATAAATAACCAGGTTTTTTTATGCGGTTGTGCTGAAAGCCTGACGTAAAATAAATCATTGTGTCGGAGAACAGGAAGCTACAAATTAGGCTTATATTGAGGTTCCCCACTCCCCCCTCTCCCCCCAATTACGGGTCTGTCTAATTACCACAAGCTACCACAAGCTACACAAGCTTCACAAAGCTTCCTGGCAATACGTTAGTAATGAAAAAATATGATATGTTAGGCTGACCTAACCTAACCTAACCTAATCAAACCTAACCAAATCTAACCTAACCAAATCTAACCTAACCAAATCTAACCTAACCAAATCTAACCTAACTTAACCAAACCAAACCAAACCTAACCTAACCGATGCTTGGATCGTCGACTTGATTTGGTGTCACCATTTCTTTATTTTCGTCTAATTTCTTTATAAAAAGATACTTTTTCAGATTAAAATTATGTTTTTTCGTGTTGTACATTCAGTACCAACATTATAATGAGTTAATATATCTTATTTATTCATTACTAACATATTGCCAGGAAGCTATGTGAAGCTTGTGTAGCTTGTGGTAGCTTGTAATTAGACAGACCGCCAATTACTGGTGGAGTAAATCAGCCTAGCCTACTTCTTCCTAGCATAACCTAGCCAACACTAGCCAAGCCTAGTCTACCCTTGCCTAGCCTAGCAAACAGCCCTTGAACCCCCTTCTGTTAAGACTCTGCTCTCTGATTGTACCTATGACACCTATTATTAATTTCCTTCTGTATCTTTAGCTCCAGTATGTTGTTATATTATGCTGTGCAAATTTGGGACCTGGCCCTCTAGTATCTTACATATATGTATTATTTGATACCATTCTTGTCTCCTGTCCAGAGAGTACATTTTGAGAGCTTTGAGACGGTCTCAATTATTTAGATGTTTTATCATTTATATGTTTGCTGTTTATGGTCTCTTTATTTCCTCTAATTCAGAGATTTCTCCTGTTCAGAAAGGGGGAGTCAGTACCGAGCAATACTCAAGATGGGACAGCACCAGTTATTTGAATAGTATTAGCATTACTGTGGGTGGGGTCTTTGAATTTTAACATTCTCATAAACCATTCCATTATTTTTCTGGCCGCCACTATATTTGCTCGGTTATGTTCACAAAGTGTGAAGTCGTCAGACGTCGTAATTCTCAGATCTCTTGCATGTTTTTTCCTTCATAGAGTAGGTCTGATTGTGTCCTGTGTTCCTTGTTTCATTTAATTTCCTCGTTTCTACCATACTTCAGCACCTGTAACTTATCACTGTTAAAATCATGTTATTTCAGTTTTTTCAATGTCTCCTACAGTGCCAATTTACTTGTGTCTTCTGTATCATCTGTAAAGTTTCATTGTTCAAATTTCAGTTATATTTTGCTTGTATTTTCACATGTATTAATTTTATTTTTATCTCAGTTTAATTACTGAAAAAATGCCAAGAAGTTAATATGTAAACAAAAAGTGCTTATGAGATTTGCATGTCACAACTCTCATTTGCAGTTTTTGGATGGTGGTGCAAGTATGCATCCTACCTTGTTCTTGTAGTTTTATATAATTAATCTAAACTGATTCTATTTTATGCCTGGTTTTAAATAGTTTTGTACCTTTTGGGTAAATTTTACAGCAGCCCAACATCAATTTCAATTGGTGATATTGTTTCTCATGCAGTCGAATATCTGAGAGCTCATTGCAACAATGGATTCCAAAAATCCAAGTAAGTTTCATTATACAGTAATTAGGATTAGGTTTCCTTTATCGCGGTACTAGATTTTAATCATATTGCATACTTTATGATTTTCAGGACAGAAAAGTGTATGAAGCAGTTTTTCATGCTACATTTATCCATTTAGCTAAGAGTATAATTAGCAAATGATTCACAAAAATATTAATTACACAATTTGATAATTGTTCCAGACAGACGTAAAGATCATTGCATCTTCGTTTTCTGATGTGTTGTTTTGTCATCCAAAGATTGTACATTATTACCTAAAATTCAAATTTAGAATATTTATTAAGTATTACTTAGTTTGCTTTCATCTAGAGTATGCACCTCCTCTCTTGGATTGCCTACCCTCCATCCTTCACCAGACATTAAATATCTTTGCTTATACTATGTATTTAAAGTGCAATCAATACCTGCTTGATGGGGTTCTGGGAGTTCTTTTACTCAGCAAGACTGGCAGTAGGCCAGGCTTGACTTGTGAGAGTTGGGTCCACCAGGCTGTTGCTTGGAGTGGCCTGCAGGCGCACATACCCAACACAGCCTGGTTGGTCCGGCACTCCTTTGAGAAAACTATCTAGTTTTCTCTTGAAGAAGTCCACGGTTGTTCCGGCAATATTTCTTATGCTCGCTAGGAGTATGTTGAAAAACCGCAGACCTCTGATGTTTATTCAGTACTCTCTGATTGTGTCTATGGCACCCCTGCTCTTCACTGGTTATATTCTGCTTTTTCTTCCATATTGTTTACTTCAGTATGTTGTTATTTTACTGTGTAGATTTGGGACCTGGGCCTCCAGTATTTTCCATGTGTATATTATTTGGTATCTCTCTTGTCTCCTTTCTAGTGAGTACATTTGGAGAGCTTTGAGACGATCCCAATAATTTAGGTGCTTTATCGAGTCTATGCATGCTGTATATGTTCTCTGTATTCCCTCTATTTCAGCAATCTTCATCTGCTCTGAAGGGGAAAGTGAGTACTAAGCAGTACTCAAGACGGGACAACACAAGTGACTTGAAGAGTACAACCATTGTGAAGGGATCCCTGGATTTGAAAGTTCTCGTAATCCATCCTCTCATTTTTCTTGCTTCCACAATATTTGCTTGGTTATGCTCCCTAAACTTTAGTTCGTCAGACATTATTATTCCCAAGTCCTTTACATGTTACTTTCCTACTATGGACAAATTTGATTGTGTCTTGTACCCTGTATTATGTTTAAGGTTCTCATTTTTACCATATCTGAGTACCTGGAATTTGTCGCTTTTAAACATCATGTTATTTTCTGCTGCCCAGTCGTAAACTTTATTAATACTGTATCTACTTGTAGTTTTTCAATATCTTCAGCAGAGGTCATTTTTAAGCTGATTTTTGTGTCATCTGCCAAGGATGATCCAACGCTGTGCCTTGTATATGAGTCTATATCTGATATGAGAATAAGGGAAAGCAATGGTGCAAGGACTGTATCTTGGGGTACAGAGCTTTTAACTGTTCTTGGACTCGATTTTATATGGTTGACTGTTACTCTTTGTGTTCTGATTGACAGAAAACTGAGTATCCAGCGTCCTATTTTACCAGTTATTCCCATTGACCTCATTTTGTGTGCTATCACTTCATGGTCAAATTTGTCGAATGCGTTTGTGAAATCCGTGTACTGTATACCACATCTGCATTCCCTTTTTCTTCTAATGCCTCAGTGATTTTGTCGTAATAGTCAAGTAGCTGTGAGAGGCATGATCTTCCCGTTGTAAATCCATGTTCGCCTGGATTGTGGAGATCATTTGTTTCCATGAAAGTAGTGACCTGACTCCTGATCAATATCTCAAATACTTTTATTATGTGGGACGTTAGTGCAACTGGTCTATAATTCTTTGCCAGTGCTTTGCTCCCTCTCTTGCGTAGAGGGGCTATGTCTGCTGCTTTAAGCGCATCTGGTTTTTCCCCCGTGTCCAATCTCTTCCTACTCACTATACTGAGTGCCTGTGCTAATGTCGCTTTGCATTTCTTTATAAATATTAAATTCCATGAGTCTGGACCCAGGGCTGAGTGCATGGGCATATTGTAAAATTCTCTTTCAAAATGTTCCATGCTCGTGTTGATATTGGTTATATTTACAGGGGTTTGGATATCACGCATAAAGAAGTTGTCCGGATTTTTTACTTTCATGCTGTGTATCTGAGTGCTAAACATATCCTCATACAGCTTCTTTAGGATTTCACTAATTATAAAATTAGTGTTATGACAAATTAGAAATTTGTCATCCTCAATGTATGAACCTTCACTAATACAAATAGGTCCAATATTGGCAGTGATATTTTCTTATGATTTAGCATAAATGAGGAAATATTTTGGGTTTTCCTTTATTTCTTGAATTGCTTTTTTGTCTATTTGCCTCTCTTCAATCTGATATGAATGCTTCAGTCTCTGTTTTATTTCTACAATCTCCCTGTTTAAATTATTCCTTCTTTGTATGAAAAGTTGTCTGCTTAATCATTTCCGTTGTTTTTTGTAGTGTCGCCTGTGTTTTCTTTCTACGTTGGACCTCTTTCTGGCTTTCCTAAAGGAACATGTTTCAGACAGACTTCATAGGCTTCAGAAGTCTGTTTTTCTATTCTTTGTGTATGATTTTATTACTTAGAACACATTCCCATTGAACGTTCGTAAGTTCCCCATTTATTTTTGCCCTGTCTATCCTTTTATTATTATTATTAAAATTGGATTTATTGAATAACCCTTCTCACTTGTTTCTCTTAGGCCTACTACCATTATTAATGTTAGTTTTCACTTCAATGTTGTCCGAGTTCGTAGTGTTTGAGACAGTAATGTCGCTGATTAGCTCATCATTGTTTGTAAATATAAGGTGCAGCGTGTTTTCGTTCCTAGTTGGTTCTGTAATCTGCTGACTGTGCGAGAATTTGTCACAGAATGTCAGTAGTTCTCTGACCTGTAGTTTGTTATTTCCAGGTTGATTTCCTGCAATAATGTTATTTTTACTATTCTCCATTTTAAAATGGGCAGATTGAAGTCTGCAAAGAAGATAATATCTGGTACTGGGTTTGTTAAGTTATCAAGGATATTCTCTATTTTGTGGATTTGCTCAGTTAATTTCTCAACTGTTGCATCTTGCAGTTTGTATATTAAAATAATAATTAGATTAATATTTTCAACCCTGATTCCAAGTACCTCTACCACCTCATTAGTTGAGTTCAGGAGCACTGTTCATGCCAGTTCCTCTTTAATATACAGACCTACTCTTCCACCTGACCTTATTACTCTGTCACATCTATATAAATTATAATTTTGGATCCAGATTTCACTATCCATGTGGTCTTTTATGTTGAATGATTTGCTCATTCATTCATCATTTGCTCATTTATTTGATCATTCAAATATGAATGATTTCCCATATTATGTGTGACTTCTGGTGAGCTTAGGTAGTTCTACATTATAATATAATTATACTGTACTGCACAGTTTATCATAACCCAAATTATCTTTATTTTTCAGTCCTGAGAAACGCTTTACAGCGATTGTGTCCCTCATGTAATATTATCGTGAACATTAATCAACATGTCTGCAAGTGTGGCTATAGGCTTTTTGATGCCAAACGTAAAGCTCAGCCGGAAAGCCAGGCTCAGGCAAATATCAAGAGATCAGAAAAAAAAACATATACCTGTTGTACATGGTAAGCTCACTTATATTTTTATTCACAATGTTTAATATGGAAATAAATAACATATAATTGATTAATTTAATTTTATTTAAAGGAAATATTTTACTCCCTTTCATATTGTTGTAAAGATTACCAACATATATTGTCAAATGAGCAATTTATGTCATCTGCATTTAAAATACAGCTTTCACACACTTCACGTATTTGTGTTGGATAATATCATTTTCCAGCTTTACATAGAATACTTTGTGTTCTTTATCTATGTTCAGATGAGTTGCATAAAAGTGTGCAAGATTTACAACACCAAAAGAAATTGAAGGAGATTGAAGAGGAGATAACAAGGCTTCGAGCAATTTATGATTCCCAAAATAACAACCCAAAAAGGCGGACAATTATGTACACTGGCACTTCGTCTAGAAAAAGCAGGACTTTAGGTATTAGTATTATTGTCAACAGTTAAATATAATCACTAACTGCTCTTAAATGTAATTATAAATAACTTGTTATAGTAATATATTTTTTACTGTTTTTTTTCTATTACTAGGCACACCATCAAATCCTTTCCCTTGCAGTCATGAAGTAATGAAGCCTCCAGTTTCTGTTGTAGACGTTATACGCCAAAATATCAATGGTATGTTATCTAATTATTTTAGAGAGATACAAATATAAATGCATTGCCATAGTAACCAAGGACTAAGTTGCAAATACAGTGTGTGTGTGTGTTTGTGTATATATATATATATATATATATATATATATATATATATATATATATATATATATATATATATATATATATATATATATATATATATATATATATATATATATATATATATATATATATATATTATAAATATGTATATATATATTATATATATGTCGTACCTAGTAGTCAGAACGCACTTCTTGGCCTAGTATGCAAGTACCGATTGGCCTAATAGGCCAAGTGACTTTATTTTCAAAAAATTGTTTCCTTTTTTTTAAATATTATTATTATATTATATTAAGAACATAAATTATTGATTTAGTTATGTTAGTTTAGATTAGGTTAAGATAAGTTAGGTTAGGTTAGGTAGGCTTGGTTAGGTTCGATCATATATCTACATTAATTTTAACACAAATTTTAAAAAATTAGCTCATACATAATGAAATGAATAACTTTATCATTTCACAAGAAAAACATTTGAAAAAATATTGAAATTCTGGAAAACTTGGCTTATTAGGCAAATCTGGCCTTGCATAGTAGGGCCAAGAACTCCATTCTGGCTAGCTGTCTCTCAGTTGTCAGTTTTGTTCAAAAACAGTTCTCAGTTCTCAAACTCAGTTGAGTTTTCAGTTGCATATTGTTCTGGGGACCATTCAGGCTTGTTCGCATTTGTGTTCCTCACGTGTGCCCCAAAGTATGAGGAGATTTGGTAAAATGCTATGCCCAAGATTACTATCCGAGTGCCGGCGGTGGGGTGGTTCAAATAGCCTCGGCTATCACCCCATTATGTCCGGTCGTGATGGTCAAGTGGATTAAGGCGTCTTGTACATACCAGTTGCGTTGCTCCTGGGAGTATGGGTTCGAGTCACTTCTGGGGTGTGAGTTTTCAGTTGCATATTGTCCTGGGGACCATTCAGGCTTGTTCGCATTTGTGTTCCTCACGTGTGCCCCAAAGTATGAGGTGATTTGGTAAAATGCTATGCCCAAGATTACTATCCGAGTGCCGGCGGTGGGGTGGTTCAAATAGCCTCGGCTATCACCTCATTATGTCCGGTCGTGATGGTCAAGTGGATTAAGGCGTCTTGTACATACCAGTTGCCTTGCTTCTGGGAGTATGGGTTCGAGTCAATTCTAGGGTGTGAGTTTTCAGTTGCATATTGTTCTGGGGACCATTCAGGCTTGTTCGCATTTGTGTTCCTCACGTGTGCCCCAAAGTATGAGGAGATTTGGTAAAATGCTATGCCCAAGATTACTATCCGAGTGCCCGCGGTGGGGTGGTTCAAATAGCCTCGGCTATCACCCCATTATGTCCGGTCGTGATGGTCAAGTGGATTAAGGCGTCTTGTACATACCAGTTGCGTTGCTCCTGGGAGTATGGGTTCGAGTCACTTCTGGGGTGTGAGTTTTCAGTTGCATATTGTCCTGGGGACCATTCAGGCTTGTTCGCATTTGTGTTCCTCACGTGTGCCCCAAAGTATGAGGTGATTTGGTAAAATGCTATGCCCAAGATTACTATCCGAGTGCCGGCGGTGGGGTGGTTCAAATAGCCTCGGCTATCACCTCATTATGTCCGGTCGTGATGGTCAAGTGGATTAAGGCGTCTTGTACATACCAGTTGCGTTGCTCCTGGGAGTATGGGTTCGAGTCACTTCTGGGGTGTGAGTTTTCAGTTGCATATTGTCCTGGGGACCATTCAGGCTTGTTCGCATTTGTGTTCCTCACGTGTGCCCCAAAGTATGAGGTGATTTAGTAAAATGCTATGCCCAAGATTACTATCCGAGTGCCAGCGGTGGGGTGGTTCAAATAGCCTCGGCTATCACCTCATTATGTCCGGTCGTGATGGTCAAGTGGATTAAGGCATCTTGTACATACCAGTTGCGTTGCTCCTGGGAGTATGGGTTCGAGTCACTTCTGGGGTGTGAGATTTCAGTTGCATATTGTCCTGGGGACCATTCAGGCTTGTTCGCATTAGTGTTCCTCACGTGTGCTCCAAAGTATGAGGTGATTTGGTAAAATGCTTTGCCCAAGATTACTATCCGAGTGAGCGGTGGGGTGGTTCAAATAGCCTCGGCTATCACCTCATTATGTCCGGTCATGATGGTCAAGTGGATTAAGGCGTCTTGTACATACCAGTTGCGTTGCTCCTGGGAGTATGGGTTCGAGTCACTTCTGGGGTGTGAGTTTTCAGTTGCATATTGTCCTGGGGACCATTCAGGCTTGTTCGCATTTGTGTTCCTCACGTGTGCCCCAAAGAATGAGGTGATTTGGTAAAATGCTATGCCCAAGATTACTATCCGAGTGCCGGCGGTGGGGTGGTTCAAATAGCCTCGGCTATCACCTCATTATGTCCGGTCGTGATGGTCAAGTGGATTAAGGCGTCTTGTACATACCAGTTGCGTTGCTCCTGGGAGTATGGGTTCGAGTCACTTCTGGGGTGTGAGTTTTCAGTTGCATATTGTCCTGGGGACCATTCAGGCTTGTTCGCATTTGTGTTCCACACGTGTGCCCCAAAGTATGAGGTGATTTGGTAAAATGCTATGCCCAAGATTACTATCCGAGTGCCGGCGGTGGGGTGGTTCAAATAGCCTCGGCTATCACCTCATTATGTCCGGTCGTGATGGTCAAGTGGATTAAGGCGTCTTGTACATACCAGTTGCGTTGCTCCTGGGAGTATGGGTTCGAGTCACTTCTGGGGTGTGAGTTTTCAGTTGCATATTGTCCTGGGGACCATTCAGGCTTGTTCGCATTTGTGTTCCTCACGTGTGCCCCAAAGTATGAGGTGATTTGGTAAAATGCTATGCCCAAGATTACTATCCGAGTGCCGGCGGTGGGGTGGTTCAAATAGCCTCGGCTATCACCTCATTATGTCCGGTCGTGATGGTCAAGTGGATTAAGGCGTCTTGTACATACCAGTTGCGTTGCTCCTGGGAGTATGGGTTCGAGTCACTTCTGGGGTGTGAGTTTTCAGTTGCATATTGTCCTGGGGACCATTCAGGCTTGTTCGCATTTGTGTTCCTCACGTGTGCCCCAAAGTATGAGGTGATTTGGTAAAATGCTATGCCCAAGATTACTATCCGAGTGCCGGCGGTGGGGTGGTTCAAATAGCCTCGGCTATCACCTCATTATGTCCGGTCGTGATGGTCAAGTGGATTAAGGTGTCTTGTACATACCAGTTGCGTTGCTCCTGGGAGTATGGGTTCGAGTCACTTCTGGGGTGTGAGTTTTCAGTTGCATATTGTCCTGGGGACCATTCAGGCTTGTTCGCATTTGTGTTCCTCACGTGTGCCCCAAAGTATGAGGTGATTTGGTAAAATGCTATGCCCAAGATTACTATCCGAGTGCCGGCGGTGGGGTGGTTCAAATAGACTCGGCTATCACCTCATTATGTCCGGTCGTGATGGTCAAGTGGATTAAGGCGTCTCGTACATACCAGTTGCGTTGCTCCTGGGAGTATGGGTTCGAGTCACTTCTGGGATGTGAGTTTTCAGTTGCATATTGTCCTGGGGACCATTCAGGCTTGTTCGCATTTGTGTTCCTCACGTGTGCCCCAAAGTATGAGGTGATTTGGTAAAATGCTATGCCCAAGATTACTATCCGAGTGCCGGCGGTGGGGTGGTTCAAATAGCCTCGGCTATCACCTCATTATGTCCGGTCTTGATGGTCAAGTGGATTAAGGCGTCTTGTACATACCAGTTGCGTTGCTCCTGGGAGTATGGGTTCGAGTCACTTCTGGGGTGTGAGTTTTCAGTTGCATATTGTCCTGGAGATCATTCAGGCTTGTTCGCATTTGTGTTCCTCACATGTGCCCCAAAGTATGAGGTGATTTGGTAAAATGCTATGCCCAAGATTACTATCCGAGTGCCGGTGGTGGGGTGGTTCAAATAGCCTCGGCTATCACCTCATTATGTCCGGTCGTGATGGTCAAGTGGATTAAGGCGTCTTGTACATACCAGTTGCGTTGCTCCTGGGAGTATGGGTTCGAGTCACTTCTGGGGTGTGAGTTTTCAGTTGCATATTGTCCTGGGGACCATTCAGGCTTGTTCGCATTTGTGTTCCTCACGTGTGCCCCAAAGTATGAGGTGATTTGGTAAAATGCTATGCCCAAGATTACTATCCGAGTGCCGGCGGTGGGGTGGTTCAAATAGCCTCGGCTATCACCTCATTATGTCCGGTCGTGATGGTCAAGTGGATTAAGGCGTCTTGTACATACCAGTTGCGTTGCTCCTGGGAGTATGGGTTCGAGTCACTTCTGGGGTGTGAGTTTTCAGTTGCATATTGTCCTGGGGACCATTCAGGCTTGTTCGCATTTGTGTTCCTCACGTGTGCCCCAAAGTATGATGTGATTTGGTAAAATGCTATGCCCAAGATTACTATCCGAGTGCCGGCGGTGGGGTGGTTCAAATAGCCTCGGCTATCACCTCATTATCTCCGGTCGTGATGGTCAAGTGGATTAAGGCGTCTTGTACATACCAGTTGCGTTGCTCCTGGGAGTATGGGTTCGAGTCACTTCTGGGGTGTGAGTTTTCAGTTGCATATTGTCCTGGGACCATTCAGGCTTGTTCGCATTTGTGTTCCTCACGTGTGCCCCAAAGTATGAGGTGATTTGGTAAAATGCTATGCCCAAGATTACTATCCGAGTGCCGGCGGTGGGGTGGTTCAAATAGCCTCGGCTATCACCTCATTATGTTCGGTCGTGATGGTCAAGTGGATTAAGGCGTCTTGTACACACCAGTTGCGTTGCTCCTGGGAGTATGGGTTCGAGTCACTTCTGGGGTGTGAGTTTTCAGTTGCATATTGTCCTGGGGACCATTCAGGCTTGTTCGCATATATATATATATATATATATATATATATATATATATATATATATATATATATATATATATGGGGACCATTCAGGCTTGTTCGCATTTGTGTTCCTCACGTGTGCCCCAAAGAATGAGGTGATTTGGTGAAATGCTATGCCCAAGATTACCATCCGAGTTGCCGTCGGGGAAGTGGCTCAAATAGCCTTGGCTATCACTTCCTTTTGACGGCCGTGATGGTCAAGTGGATTAAGGCGCCCTGTAGTTACCAGTTGTATTGCTCCTGGGAGAATGGGTTCGAGTCACTTCTGGGGTGTGAGTTTTCATTCGCATATAGTCCTGGGGACCATTCAGGCTTCTTCGCATTTGTGTTCCTCACGTGTACCCCAAAGAATGAGGTGATTTGGTGAAATGCTATGCCCAAGATTACCATCCGAGTTGCCGTCGGGGAAGTGGCTCAAATAGCCTTGGCTATCACTTCCTTTTGACGGCCGTGATGGTCAAGTGGATTAAGGCGTCTTGTACATACCAGTTGTGTTGCTCCTGGGAGTATGGGTTCGAGTCACTTCTGGGGTGTGAGTTTTCAGTTGCATATTGTCCTGGGGATCATTCAGGTTTGTTCACATTTGTGTTCCTCACGTGTGCCCCAAAGTATGAGGTGATTTGGTAAAATTCTATGCCCAAGATTACTGTCCGAGTGCCAGCGGTGGGGTGGGTCAAATAGCCTCGGCTATCACCTCATTATGTCCGGTCGTGATGGTCAAGTGGATTAAGGCGTCTTGTACATACCAGTTGCGTTGCTCCTGGTAGTATGGTTTCGAGTCACTTCTGGGGTGTGAGTTTTCAGTTGCATATTGTCCTGGGGATCATTCAGGCTTGTTCGCATTTGTGTTCCTCACGTGTGCCCCAAAGTATGAGGTGATTTGGTAAAATGCTATGCCCAAGATTACTATCCGAGTGCCGGCGGTGGGGTGGTTCAAATAGCCTCGGCTATCACGTCATTATGTCCGGTCGTGATGGTCAAGTGGATTAAGGCGTCTTGTACATACCAGTTGCGTTGCTCCTGGGAGTATGGGTTCGAGTCACTTCTGGGGTGTGAGTTTTCAGTTGCATATTGTCCTGGGGACCATTCAGGCTTGTTCGCATATATATATATATATATATATATATATATATATATATATATATATATATATATATATATATATATATATATATATATATATATATATATATATATATATATATGTCGTACCTAGTAGCCAGAACGCACTTCTCAGCCTACTATGCATGGCCCGATTTGCCTACTAAGCCAAGTTTTCCTGAATTAATATATTTTCTATAATTTTTTTCTTATGAAATGATAAAGCTACCCATTTCATTATGTATGAGGTCAATTTTTATTTATTGGAGTTAAAATTAACGTAGATATATGACCGAACCTAACCAACCCTACCTAACCTAACCTAATCTATTTTTATAGGTTAGGTTAGGTTAGGTAGCCAAAAAAGTTAGGTTAGGTTATGTTAGGTAGGTTAGGTAGTCGAAAAACAATTAATTCATGAAAACTTGGCTTATTAGGCAAATCGGGCCTTGTATAGTAGGCTGAAAAGTGCGTTCTGGCTACTAGGTACGACATATATATATATATATATATATATATATATATATATATATATATATATATATATATATATATATATATATATATATATATATATATATATATATATATATATACATATATATATATATATATGTCGTACCTAGTAGCCAGAACGCACTTTTTGGCCTATTATACAAGGCCTGATTTGCCTAATAAGCCAAGTATTGCTGAATTAATATATTTTCTCTAATTTTTTTCTTATGAAATGATAAAGCTACCCATTTCATTATGTATGAGGTCATTTTTTTTTATTGGACTTAAAATTAACGTAGATATATGACCGAACCTAACCAACCCTACCTAACCTAACCTAACCTATCTTTAGAGGTTAGGTTAGGTTAGGTAGCCGAAAAAGTTAGGTTAGGTTAGGTTAGGTAGGTTAGGTAGTCGAAAAACAATTAATTCATGAAAACTTGGCCTTTTAGGCAAATCGGGCCTTGCATAGTATGCTGAGAAGTGCATTCTGGCTATTAGGTACGACATATATATATATATATATATATATATATATATATATATATATATATATATATATATATATATATATATATATATATATATATATATGGGGACCATTCAGGCTTGTTCGCATTTGTGTTCCTCACGTGTACCCCAAAGAATGAGGTGATTTGGTGAAATGCTATGCCCAAGATTACCATCCGAGTTGCCGTCGGGGAAGTGGCTCAAATAGCCTTGGCTATCACTTCCTTTTGACGGCCGTGATGGTCAAGTGGATTAAGGCGCCCTGTAGTTACCAGTTGTGTTGCTCCTGGGAGAATGGGTTCGAGTCACTTCTGGGGTGTGAGTTTTCATTAGCATATAGTCCTGGGGACCATTCAGGCTTGTTCGCATTTGTGTTCCTCACGTGTACCCGAAAGAATGAGGTGATTTGGTGAAATGCTATGCCCAAGATTACCATCCTAGTTGCCGTCGGGGAAGTGGCTCAAATAGCCTTGGCTATCACTTCCTTTTGACGGCCGTGATGGTCAAGTGGATTAAGGCGTCTTGTACATACCAGTTGCGTTGCTCCTGGGAGTATGGGTTCGAGTCACTTCTGGGGTGTGAGTTTTCAGTTGCATATTGTCCTGGGGATCATTCAGGCTTGTTCACATTTGTGTTCCTCACGTGTGCCCTAAAAAATGAGGTGATTTGGTAAAATTCTATGCCCAAGATTACTATCCGAGTGCCGGCGGTGGGGTGGGTCAAATAGCCTCGGCTATCACCTCATTATGTCCGGTCGTAATGGTCAAGTGGATTAAGGCGTCTTGTACATACCAGTTGCGTTGCTCCTGGGATTATGGTTTCGAGTCACTTCTGGGGTGTGAGTTTTCAGTTGCATATTGTCCTGGGGACCATTTAGGCTTGTTCGCATTTGTGTTCCTCACGTGTGCCCCAAAGTATGAGGTGATTTGGTAAAATGCTATGCCCAAGATTACTATCCGAGTGCAGGCGGTGGGGTGGTTCAAATAGCCTCGGCTATCACCTCATTATGTCCGGTCGTGATGGTCAAGTGGATTAAGGCGTCTTGTACATACCAGTTGCGTTGCTCCTGGGAGTATGGGTTCGAGTCACTTCTGGGGTGTGAGTTTTCAGTTGCATATTGTCCTGGGGACCATTCAGGCTTGTTCGCTTTTGTGTTCCTCGCGTGTGCCCCAAAGTATGAGGTGATTTGGTAAAATGCTATGCCCAAGATTACTATCCGAGTGCCGGCGGTGGGGTGGTTCAAATAGCCTCGGCTATCACCTCATTATGTCCGGTCGTGATGGTCAAGTGGATTAAGGCGTCTTGTACATACCAGTTGCATTGCTCCTGGGAGTATGGGTTCGAGTCACTTCTGGTGTGTGAGTTTTCAGTTGCATATTGTCCTGGGGACCATTCAGGCTTGTTCGCATATATATATATATATATATATATATATATATATATATATATATATATATATATATATATATATATATATATATATATATATATATTTATATATATATATATATATATATATATATATATATATATATATATATATATATATATATATATATATATATATATATATATATATATATATATATATATATATATGGGGACCATTCAGGCTTGTTCGCATTTGTGTTCCTCACGTGTGCCCCAAAGAATGAGGTGATTTGGTGAAATGCTATGCCCAAGATTACCATCCGAGTTGCCGTCGGAGAAGTGGCTCAAATAGCCTTGGCTATCACTTCCTTTTGACGGCCGTGATGGTCAAGTGGATTAAGGCGTCTTGTACATACCAGTTGCGTTGCTCCTGGGAGTATGGGTTCGAGTCACTTCTGGGGTGTGAGTTTTCAGTTGCATATTGTCTTGGGGATCATTCAGGCTTGTTCGCATTTGTGTTCCTCACGTGTGCCCCAAAGTATGAGGTGATTTGGTAAAATGCTATGCCCAAGATTACTATCCGAGTGCCGGCGGTGGGGTGGGTCAAATAGCCTCGGCTATCACCTCATTATGTCCGGTCGTGATGGTCAAGTGGATTAAGGCGTCTTGTACATACCAGTTGCGTTGCTCCTGGGAGTATGGGTTCGAGTCACTTCTGGGGTGTGAGTTTTCAGTTGCATATTGTCCTGGGGACCATTCAGGCTTGTTCGCATTTGTGTTCCTCACGTGTGCCCTAAAGTATGAGGTGATTTGGTAAAATGCTATGCCCAAGATTACTATCCGAGTGCCGGCGGTGGGGTGGGTCAAATAGCCTCGGCTATCACCTCATTATGTCCGGTCGTGATGGTCAAGTGGATTAAGGCGTCTTGTACATACCAGTTGCATTGCTCCTGGGAGTATGGGTTCGAGTCACTTCTGGTGTGTGAGTTTTCAGTTGCATATTGTCCTGGGGACCATTCAGGCTTGTTCGCATATATATATATATATATATATATATATATATATATATATATATATATATATATATATATATATATATATATATTTATATATATATATATATATATATATATATATATATATATATATATATATATATATATATATATATATATATATATATATATATATATATATATGGGGACCATTCAGGCTTGTTCGCATTTGTGTTCCTCACGTGTGCCCCAAAGAATGAGGTGATTTGGTGAAATGCTATGCCCAAGATTACCATCCGAGTTGCCGTCAGGGAAGTGGCTCAAATAGCCTTGGCTATCACTTCCTTTTGACGGCCGTGATGGTCAAGTGGATTAAGGCGTCTTGTACATACCAGTTGCGTTGCTCCTGGGAGTATGGGTTCGAGTCACTTCTGGGGTGTGAGTTTTCAGTTGCATATTGTCCTGGGGATCATTCAGGCTTGTTCGCATTTGTGTTCCTCACGTGTGCCCCAAAGTATGAGGTGATTTGGTAAAATGCTATGCCCAAGATTACTATCCGAGTGCCGGCGGTGGGGTGGTTCAAATAGCCTCGGCTATCACCTCATTATGTCCGGTCGTGATGGTCAAGTGGATTAAGGCGTCTTGTACATACCAGTTGCGTTGCTCCTGGGAGTATGGGTTCGAGTCACTTCTGGGGTGTGAGTTTTCAGTTGCATATTGTCCTGGGGACCATTCAGGCTTGTTCGCTTTTGTGTTCCTCACGTGTGCCCCAAAGTATGAGGTGATTTGGTAAAATGCTATGCCCAAGATTACTATCCGAGTGCCTGCGGTGGGGTGGTTCAAATAGCCTCGGCTATCACCTCATTATGTCCGGTCGTGATGGTCAAGTGGATTAAGGCGTCTTGTACATACCAGTTGCATTGCTCCTGGGAGTATGGGTTCGAGTCACTTCTGGGGTGTGAGTTTTCAGTTGCATATTGTCCTGGGGATCATTCAGGCTTGTTCGCATTTGTGTTCCTCACGTGTGCCCCAAAGTATGAGGTGATTTGGTAAAATGCTATGCCCAAGATTACTATCTGAGTGCCGGCGGTGGGGTGGGTCAAATAGCCTCGGCTATCACCTCATTATGTCCGGTCGTGATGGTCAAGTGGATTAAGGCGTCTTGTACATACCAGTTGCGTTGCTCCTGGGAGTATGGTTTCGAGTCACTTCTGGGGTGTGAGTTTTCAGTTGCATATTGTCCTGGGGACCATTTAGGCTTGTTCGCATTTGTGTTCCTCACGTGTGCCCCAAAGAATGAGGTGATTTGGTGAAATGCTATGCCCAAGATTACCATCCTAGTTGCCGTCGGGGAAGTGGCTCAAATAGCCTTGGCTATCACTTCCTTTTGACGGCCGTGATGGTCAAGTGGATTAAGGCGTCTTGTACATACCAGTTGCGTTGCTCCTGGGAGTATGGGTTCGAGTCACTTCTGGGGTGTGAGTTTTCAGTTGCATATTGTCCTGGGGATCATTCAGGCTTGTTCACATTTGTGTTCCTCACGTGTGCCTCAAAGTATGAGGTGATTTGGTAAAATTCTATGCCCAAGATTACTATCCGAGTGCCGGCGGTGGGGTGGGTCAAATAGCCTCGGCTATGACCTCATTATGTCCGGTCGTGATGGTCAAGTGGATTAAGGCGTCTTGTACATACCAGTTGCGTTGCTCCTGGGAGTATGGTTTCGAGTCACTTCTGGGGTGTGAGTTTTCAGTTGCATATTGTCCTGAGGACCATTTAGGCTTGTTCGCATTTGTGTTCCTCACGTGTGCCCCAAAGTATGAGGTGATTTGGTAAAATGCTATGCCCAAGATTACTATCCGAGTGCCGGCGGTGGGGTGGTTCAAATAGCCTTGGCTATCACCTCATTATGTCCGGTCGTGATGGTCAAGTGGATTAAGGCGTCTTGTACATACCAGTTGCGTTGCTCCTGGGAGTATGGGTTCGAGTCACTTCTGGGGTGTGAGTTTTCAGTTGCATATTGTCCTGGGGACCATTCAGGCTTGTTCGCATTTGTGTTCCTCGCGTGTGCCCCAAAGTATGAGGTGATTTGGTAAAATGCTATGCCCAAGATTACTATCCGAGTGCCGGCGGTGGGGTGGTTCAAACAGCCTCGGCTATCACTTCCTTTTGACGGCCGTGATGGTCAAGTGGATTAAGGCGTCTTGTACATACCAGTTGCGTTGCTCCTGGGAGTATGGGTTCGAGTCACTTCTGGGGTGTGAGTTTTCAGTTGCATATTGTCCTGGGGATCATTCAGGCTTGTTCGCATTTGTGTTCCTCACGTGTGCCCCAAAGTATGAGGTGATTTGGTAAAATGCTATGCCCAAGATTACTATCCGAGTGCCGGCGGTGGGGTGGGTCAAATAGCCTCGGCTATCACCTCATTATGTCCGGTCGTGATGGTCAAGTGGATTAAGGCGTCTTGTACATACCAGTTGCGTTGCTCCTGGGAGTATGGGTTCGAGTCACTTCTGGGGTGTGAGTTTTCAGTTGCATATTGTCCTGGGGACCATTCAGGCTTGTTCGCATTTGTGTTCCTCACGTTTGCCCCAAAGTATGAGGTGATTTGGTAAAATGCTATGCCCAAGATTACTATCCGAGTGCCGGCGGATGGGGTGGTTCAAACAGCCTCGGCTATCACCTCATTATGTCCGGTCGTGATGGTCAAGTGGATTAAGGCGTCTTGTACATACCAGTTGCGTTGCTCCTGGGAGTATGGGTTCGAGCCACTTCTGGGGTGTGAGTTTTCAGTTGCATATTGTCCTGGGGACCATTCAGGCTTGTTCGCATTTGTGTTCCTCACGTGTGCCCCAAAGTATGAGGTGATTTGGCAAAATGCTATGCCCAAGATTACTAACCGAGTGCCGGCGGTGGGGTGGTTCAAATAGCCTCGGCTATCACCTCATTATGTCCGGTCGTGATGGTCAAGTGGATTAAGGCGTCTTGTACATACCAGTTGCGTTGCTCCTGGGAGTATGGGTTCGAGTCACTTCTGGGGTGTGAGTTTTCAGTTGCATATTGTCCTGGGAACCATTCAGGCTTGTTCGCATTTGTGTTCCTCACGTGTGCCCCAAAGTATGAGGTGATTTGGTAAAATACTATGCCCAAGATTACTATCCGAGTGCCGGCGGTGGGGTGGTTCAAATAGCCTCGGCTATCACCTCATTATGTCCGGTCGTGATGGTCAAGTGGATTAAGGCGTCTTGTACATACCAGTTGCGTTTCTCCTGGGAGTATGGGTTCGAGTCACTTCTGGGGTGTGAGTTTTCAGTTGCATATTGTCCTGGGGATCATTCAGGCTTGTTCGCATTTGTGTTCCTCACGTGTGCCCCAAAGTATGAGGTGATTTGGTAAAATGCTATGCCCAAGATTACTATCCGAGTGCCGGCGGTGGGGTGGTTCAAATAGCCTCGGCTATCACCTCATTATGTCCGGTCGTGATGGTCAAGTGGATTAAGGCGTCTTGTACATACCAGTTGCGTTGCTCCTGGAAGTATGGGTTCGAGTCACTTCTGGGGTGTGAGTTTTCAGTTGCATATTGTCCTGGGGACCATTCAGGCTTGTTGCATATATATATATATATATATATATATATATATATATATATATATATATATATATATATATATATATATATATATATATGGGGACCATTCAGGCTTGTTCGCATTTGTGTTCCTCACGTGTGCCCCAAAGAATGAGGTGATTTGGTGAAATGCTATGCCCAAGATTACCATCCGAGTTGCCGTCGGGGAAGTGGCTCAAATAGCCTTGGCTATCACTTCCTTTTGACGGCCGTGATGGTCAAGTGGATTAAGGCGTCTTGTACATACCAGTTGCGTTGCTCCTGGGAGTATGGGTTCGAGTCACTTCTGGGGTGTGAGTTTTCAGTTGCATATTGTCCTGGGGATCATTCAGGCTTGTTCGCATTTGTGTTCCTCACGTGTGCCCCAAAGTATGAGGTGATTTGGTAAAATGCTATGCCCAAGATTACTATCCGAGTGCCGGCGGTGGGGTGGTTCAAATAGCCTCGGCTATCACCTCATTATGTCCGGTCGTGATGGTCAAGTGGATTAAGGCGTCTTGTACATACCAGTTGCGTTGCTCCTGGGAGTATGGGTTCGAGTCACTTCTGGGGTGTGAGTTTTCAGTTGCATATTGTCCTGGGGATCATTCAGGCTTGTTCGCATTTGTGTTCCTCACGTGTGCCCCAAAGTATGAGGTGATTTGGCAAAATGCTATGCCCAAGATTACTATCCGAGTGCCGGCGGTGGGGTGGTTCAAATAGCCTCGGCTATCACCTCATTATGTACGGTGGTGATGGTCAAGTGGATTAAGGGGTCTTGTACATACCAGTTGCGTTGCTGCTGGGAGTATGGGTTCGAGTCACTTCTGGGGTGTGAGTTTTCAGTTGCATATTGTCCTGGGAACCATTCAGGCTTGTTCGCATTTGTGTTCCTCACGTGTGCCCCAAAGTATGAGGTGATTTGGTAAAATGCTATGCCCAAGATTACTATCCGAGTGCCGGCGGTGGGGTGGTTCAAATAGCCTCGGCTATCACCTCATTATGTCCGGTCGTGATGGTCAAGTGGATTAAGGCGTCTTGTACATACCAGTTGCGTTGCTCCTGGGAGTATGGGTTCGAGTCACTTCTGGGGTGTGAGTTTTCAGTTGCATATTGTCCTGGGGATCATTCAGGCTTGTTCGCATTTGTTTTCCTCACGTGTGCCCCAAAGTATGAGGTGATTTGGTAAAATGCTATGCCCAAGTTAATATCCGAGTGCCGGCGGTGGGGTGGTTCAAATAGCCTCGGCTATCACCTCATTATGTCCGGTCGTGATGGTCAAGTGGATTAAGGCGTCTTGTACATACCAGTTGCGTTGCTCCTGGGAGTATGGGTTCGAGTCACTTCTGGGGTGTGAGTTTTCAGTTGCATATTGTCCTGGGAACCATTCAGGCTTGTTCGCATTTGTGTTCCTCACGTGTGCCCCAAAGTATGAGGTGATTTGGTAAAATTCTATGCCCAAGATTACTATCCGAGTGCCGGCGGTGGAGTGGTTCAAATAGCCTCGGCTATCACCTCATTATGTCCGGTCGTGATGGTCAAGTGGATTAAGGCGTCTTGTACATACCAGTTGCGTTGCTCCTGGGAGTATGGGTTCGAGTCACTTCTGGGGTGTGAGTTTTCAGTTGCATATATTCCTAGGGACCATTCAGGCTTGTTCGCATTTGTGTTCCTCACGTGTGCCCCAAAGTATGAGGTGATTTGGTAAAATGCTATGCCCAAGATTACTATCCGAGTGCCGGCGGTGGGGTGGTTCAAATAGCCTCGGCTATCACCTCATTATGTCCGGTCGTGATGGTCAAGTGGATTAAGGCGTCTTGTACATACCAGTTGCGTTGCTCCTGGGAGTATGGGTTCGAGTCACTTCTGGGGTGTGAGTTTTCAGTTGCATATTGTCCTGGGGATCATTCAGGCTTGTTCGCATTTGTGTTACTCACGTGTGCCCCAAAGTATGAGGTGATTTGGTAAAATGCTATGCCCAAGATTACTATCCGAGTGCCGGCGGTGGGGTGGTTCAAATACCCTCGGCTATCACCTCATTATGTCCGGTCGTGATGGTCAAGTGGATTAAGGCGTCTTGTACATACCAGTTGCGTTGCTCCTGGAAGTATGGGTTCGAGTCACTTCTGGGGTGTGAGTTTTCAGTTGCATATTGTCCTGGGGACCATTCAGGCTTGTTGCATATATATATTTATATATATATATATATATATATATATATATATATATATATATATATATATATATATATATATATATATATATATATATATATATACATATATATATATATATATATATATATATATATGGGGACCATTCAGGCTTGTTCGCATTTGTGTTCCTCACGTGTGCCCCAAAGAATGAGGTGATTTGGTGAAATGCTATGCCCAAGATTACCATCCTAGTTGCCGTCGGGGAAGTGGCTCAAATAGCCTTGGCTATCACTTCCTTTTGACGGCCGTGATGGTCAAGTGGATTAAGGCGTCTTGTACATACCAGTTGCGTTGCTCCTGGGAGTATGGGTTCGAGTCACTTCTGGGGTGTGAGTTTTCAGTTGCATATTGTCCTGGGGATCATTCAGGCTTGTTCACATTTGTGTTCCTCACGTGTGCCCCAAAGTATGAGGTGATTTGGTAAAATTCTATGCCCAAGATTACTATCCGAGTGCCGGCGGTGGGGTGGGTCAAATAGCCTCGGCTATCACCTCATTATGTCCGGTCGTGATGGTCAAGTGGATTAAGGCGTCTTGTACATACCAGTTGCGTTGCTCCTGGGAGTATGGTTTCGAGTCACTTCTGGGGTGTGAGTTTTCAGTTGCATATTGTCCTGAGGACCATTTAGGCTTGTTCGCATTTGTGTTCCTCACGTGTGCCCCAAAGTATGAGGTGATTTGGTAAAATGCTATGCCCAAGATTACTATCCGAGTGCCGGCGGTGGGGTGGTTCAAATAGCCTCGGCTATCACCTCATTATGTCCGGTCGTGATGGTCAAGTGGATTAAGGCGTCTTGTACATACCAGTTGCGTTGCTCCTGGGAGTATGGGTTCGAGTCACTTCTGGGGTGTGAGTTTTCAGTTGCATATTGTCCTGGGGACCATTCAGGCTTGTTCGCATTTGTGTTCCTCGCGTGTGCCCCAAAGTATGAGGTGATTTGGTAAAATGCTATGCCCAAGATTACTATCCGAGTGCCGGCGGTGGGGTGGTTCAAATAGCCTCGGCTATCACTTCCTTTTGACGGCCGTGATGGTCAAGTGGATTAAGGCGTCTTGTACATACCAGTTGCGTTGCTCCTGGGAGTATGGGTTCGAGTCACTTCTGGGGTGTGAGTTTTCAGTTGCATATTGTCCTGGGGATCATTCAGGCTTGTTCGCATTTGTGTTCCTCACGTGTGCCCCAAAGTATGAGGTGATTTGGTAAAATGCTATGCCCAAGATTACTATCCGAGTGCCGGCGGTGGGGTGGGTCAAATGGCCTCGGCTATCACCTCATTATGTCCGGTCGTGATGGTCAAGTGGATTAAGGCGTCTTGTACATACCAGTTGCGTTGCTCCTGGGAGTATGGGTTCGAGTCACTTCTGGGGTGTGAGTTTTCAGTTGCATATTGTCCTGGGGACCATTCAGGCTTGTTCGCATTTGTGTTCCTCACGTTTGCCCCAAAGTATGAGGTGATTTGGTAAAATGCTATGCCCAAGATTACTATCCGAGTGCCGGCGGTGGGGTGGTTCAAACAGCCTCGGCTATCACCTCATTATGTCCGGTCGTGATGGTCAAGTGGATTAAGGCGTCTTGTACATACCAGTTGCGTTGCTCCTGGGAGTATGGGTTCGAGTCACTTCTGGGGTGTGAGTTTTCAGTTGCATATTGTCCTGGGGACCATTCAGGCTTGTTCGCATTTGTGTTCCTCACGTGTGCCCCAAAGTATGAGGTGATTTGGCAAAATGCTATGCCCAAGATTACTATCCGAGTGCCGGCGGTGGGGTGGTTCAAATAGCCTCGGCTATCACCTCATTATGTCCGGTCGTGATGGTCAAGTGGATTAAGGCGTCTTGTACATACCAGTTGCGTTGCTCCTGGGAGTATGGGTTCGAGTCACTTCTGGGGTGTGAGTTTTCAGTTGCATATTGTCCTGGGAACCATTCAGGCTTGTTCGCATTTGTGTTCCTCACGTGTGCCCCAAAGTATGAGGTGTTTTGGTAAAATGCTATGCCCAAGAATACTATCCGAGTGCCGGCGGTGGGGTGGTTCAAATAGCCTCGGCTATCACCTCATTATGTCCGGTCGTGATGGTCAAGTGGATTAAGGCGTCTTGTACATACCAGTTGCGTTTCTCCTGGGAGTATGGGTTCGAGTCACTTCTGGGGTGTGAGTTTTCAGTTGCATATTGTCCTGGGGATCATTCAGGCTTGTTCGCATTTGTGTTCCTCACGTGTGCCCCAAAGTATGAGGTGATTTGGTAAAATGCTATGCCCAAGATTACTATCCGAGTGCCGGCGGTGGGGTGGTTCAAATAGCCTCGGCTATCACCTCATTATGTCCGGTCGTGATGGTCAAGTGGATTAAGGCGTCTTGTACATACCAGTTGCGTTGCTCCTGGGAGTATGGGTTCGAGTCACTTCTGGGGTGTGAGTTTTCAGTTGCATATTGTCCTGGGGACCATTCAGGCTTGTTCGCATTTGTGTTCCTCGCGTGTGCCCCAAAGTATGAGGTGATTTGGTAAAATGCTATGCCCAAGATTACTATCCGAGTGCCGGCGGTGGGGTGGTTCAAATAGCCTCGGCTATCACTTCCTTTTGACGGCCGTGATGGTCAAGTGGATTAAGGCGTCTTGTACATACCAGTTGCGTTGCTCCTGGGAGTATGGGTTCGAGTCACTTCTGGGGTGTGAGTTTTCAGTTGCATATTGTCCTGGGGATCATTCAGGCTTGTTCGCATTTGTGTTCCTCACGTGTGCCCCAAAGTATGAGGTGATTTGGTAAAATGCTATGCCCAAGATTACTATCCGAGTGCCGGCGGTGGGGTGGGTCAAATAGCCTCGGCTATCACCTCATTATGTCCGGTCGTGATGGTCAAGTGGATTAAGGCGTCTTGTACATACCAGTTGCGTTGCTCCTGGGAGTATGGGTTCGAGTCACTTCTGGGGTGTGAGTTTTCAGTTGCATATTGTCCTGGGGACCATTCAGGCTTGTTCGCATTTGTGTTCCTCACGTTTGCCCCAAAGTATGAGGTGATTTGGTAAAATGCTATGCCCAAGATTACTATCCGAGTGCCGGCGGTGGGGTGGTTCAAACAGCCTCGGCTATCACCTCATTATGTCCGGTCGTGATGGTCAAGTGGATTAAGGCGTCTTGTACATACCAGTTGCGTTGCTCCTGGGAGTATGGGTTCGAGTCACTTCTGGGGTGTGAGTTTTCAGTTGCATATTGTCCTGGGGACCATTCAGGCTTGTTCGCATTTGTGTTCCTCACGTGTGCCCCAAAGTATGAGGTGATTTGGCAAAATGCTATGCCCAAGATTACTATCCGAGTGCCGGCGGTGGGGTGGTTCAAATAGCCTCGGCTATCACCTCATTATGTCCGGTCGTGATGGTCAAGTGGATTAAGGCGTCTTGTACATACCAGTTGCGTTGCTCCTGGGAGTATGGGTTCGAGTCACTTCTGGGGTGTGAGTTTTCAGTTGCATATTGTCCTGGGAACCATTCAGGCTTGTTCGCATTTGTGTTCCTCACGTGTGCCCCAAAGTATGAGGTGTTTTGGTAAAATGCTATGCCCAAGAATACTATCCGAGTGCCGGCGGTGGGGTGGTTCAAATAGCCTCGGCTATCACCTCATTATGTCCGGTCGTGATGGTCAAGTGGATTAAGGCGTCTTGTACATACCAGTTGCGTTTCTCCTGGGAGTATGGGTTCGAGTCACTTCTGGGGTGTGAGTTTTCAGTTGCATATTGTCCTGGGGATCATTCAGGCTTGTTCGCATTTGTGTTCCTCACGTGTGCCCCAAAGTATGAGGTGATTTGGTAAAATGCTATGCCCAAGATTACTATCCGAGTGCCGGCGGTGGGGTGGTTCAAATAGCCTCGGCTATCACCTCATTATGTCCGGTCGTGATGGTCAAGTGGATTAAGGCGTCTTGTACATACCAGTTGCGTTGCTCCTGGAAGTATGGGTTCGAGTCACTTCTGGGGTGTGAGTTTTCAGTTGCATATTGTCCTGGGGACCATTCAGGCTTGTTGCATATATATATATATATATATATATATATATATATATATATATATATATATATATATATATATATATATATATATATATATATATATATATATATATATATATATATATATATATATATGGGGACCATTCAGGCTTGTTCGCATTTGTGTTCCTCACGTGTGCCCCAAAGAATGAGGTGATTTGGTGAAATGCTATGCCCAAGATTACCATCCGAGTTGCCGTCGGGGAAGTGGCTCAAATAGCCTTGGCTATCACTTCCTTTTGACGGCCGTGATGGTCAAGTGGATTAAGGCGTCTTGTACATACCAGTTGCGTTGCTCCTGGGAGTATGGGTTCGAGTCACTTCTGGGGTGTGAGTTTTCAGTTGCATATTGTCCTGGGGATCATTCAGGCTTGTTCGCATTTGTGTTCCTCACGTGTGCCCCAAAGTATGAGGTGATTTGGTAAAATGCTATGCCCAAGATTACTATCTGAGTGCCGGCGGTGGGGTGGTTCAAATAGCCTCGGCTATCACCTCATTATGTCCGGTCGTGATGGTCAAGTGGATTAAGGCGTCTTGTACATACCAGTTGCGTTGCTCCTGGGAGTATGGGTTCGAGTCACTTCTGGGGTGTGAGTTTTCAGTTGCATATTGTCCTGGGGATCATTCAGGCTTGTTCGCATTTGTGTTCCTCACGTGTGCCCCAAAGTATGAGGTGATTTGGCAAAATGCTATGCCCAAGATTACTATCCGAGTGCCGGCGGTGGGGTGGTTCAAATAGCCTCGGCTATCACCTCATTATGTACGGTGGTGATGGTCAAGTGGATTAAGGGGTCTTGTACATACCAGTTGCGTTGCTCCTGGGAGTATGGGTTCGAGTCACTTCTGGGGTGTGAGTTTTCAGTTGCATATTGTCCTGGGAACCATTCAGGCTTGTTCGCATTTGTGTTCCTCACGTGTGCCCCAAAGTATGAGGTGATTTGGTAAAATGCTATGCCCAAGATTACTATCCGAGTGCCGGCGGTGGGGTGGTTCAAATAGCCTCGGCTATCACCTCATTATGTCCGGTCGTGATGGTCAAGTGGATTAAGGCGTCTTGTACATACCAGTTGCGTTGCTCCTGGGAGTATGGGTTCGAGTCACTTCTGGGGTGTGAGTTTTCAGTTGCATATTGTCCTGGGGACCATTCAGGCTTGTTCGCATTTGTGTTCCTCTCGTGTGCCCCAAAGTATGAGGTGATTTGGTAAAATGCTATGCCCAAGATTACTATCCGAGTGCCGGCGGTGGGGTGGTTCAAATAGCCTCGGCTATCACCTCATTACGTCCGGTCGTGATGGTCAAGTGGATTAAGGCGTCTTGTACATACCAGTTGCGTTGCTCCTGGGAGTATGGGTTCGAGTCACTTCTGGGGTGTGAGTTTTCAGTTGCATATTGTCCTAGGAACCATTCAGGCTTGTTCGCATTTGTGTTCCTCACGTGTGCCCCAAAGTATGAGGTGATTTGGTAAAATGCTATGCCCAAGATTACTACCCGAGTGCCGGCGGTGGGGTGGTTCAAATAGCCTCGGCTATCACCTCATTATGTCCGGTCGTGATGGTCAAGTGGATTAAGGCGTCTTGAACATACCAGTTGCGATGCTCCTAGGAGTATGGGTTCGAGTCACTTCTGGGGTGTGAGTTTTCAGTTGCATATTGTCCTGGGGATCATTCAGGCTTGTTCGCATTTGTTTTCCTCACGTGTGCCCCAAAGTATGAGGTGATTTGGTAAAATGCTATGCCCAAGTTAATATCCGAGTGCCGGCGGTGGGGTGGTTCAAATAGCCTCGGCTATCACCTCATTATGTCCGGTCGTGATGGTCAAGTGGATTAAGGCGTCTTGTACATACCAGTTGCGTTGCTCCTGGGAGTATGGGTTTGAGTCACTTCTGGGGTGTGAGTTTTCAGTTGCATATTGTCCTGGGGCCCATTCAGGCTTGTTCGCATTTGTGTTCCTCACGTGTGCCCCAAAGTATGAGGTGATTTGGCAAAATGCTATGCCCAAGATTACTATCCGAGTGCCGGCGGTGGGGTGGTTCAAATAGCCTCGGCTATCACCTCATTATGTCCGGTCGTGATGGTCAAGTGGATTAAGGCGTCTTGTACATACCAGTTGCGTTGCTCCTGGGAGTATGGGTTCGAGTCACTTCTGGGGTGTGAGTTTTCAGTTGCATATTGTCCTGGGAACCATTCAGGATTGTTCGCATTTGTGTTCCTCACGTGTGCCCCAAAGTATGAGGTGATTTGGTAAAATGCTATGCCCAAGATTACTATCCGAGTGCCGGCGGTGGAGTGGTTCAAATTGCCTCGGCTATCACCTCATTATGTCCGGTCGTGATGGTCAAGTGGATTAAGGCGTCTTGTACATACCAGTTGCGTTGCTCCTGGGAGTATGGGTTCGAGTCACTTCTGGGGTGTGAGTTTTCAGTTGCATATTGTCCTAGGGACCATTCAGGCTTGTTCGCATTTATGTTCCTCACGTGTGCCCCAAAGTATGAGGTGATTTGGTAAAATGCTATGCCCAAGATTACTATCCGAGTGCCGGCGGTGGGGTGGTTCAAATAGCCTCGGCTATCACCTCATTATGTCCGGTCGTGATGGTCAAGTGGATTAAGGCGTCTTGTACATACCAGTTGCGTTGCTCCTGGGAGTATGGGTTCGAGTCACTTCTGGGGTGTGAGTTTTCAGTTGCATATTGTCCTGGGGACCATTCAGGCTTGTTGCATATATATATTTATATATATATATATATATATATATATATATATATATATATATATATATATATATATATATATATATATATATATATATATATATATATATATATATATATATATATGGGGACCATTCAGGCTTGTTCGCATTTGTGTTCCTCACGTGTGCCCCAAAGAATGAGGTGATTTGGTGAAATGCTATGCCCAAGATTACCATCCGAGTTGCCGTCGGGGAATTGGCTCAAATAGCCTTGGCTATCACTTCCTTTTGACGGCCGTGATGGTCAAGTGGATTAAGGCGTCTTGTACATACCATTTGCGTTGCTCCTGGGAGTATGGGTTCGAGTCACTTCTGGGGTGTGAGTTTTCAGTTGCATATTGTCCTGGGGATCATTCAGGCTTGTTCGCATTTGTGTTCCTCACGTGTGCCCCAAAGTATGAGGTGATTTGGTAAAATGCTATGCCCAAGATTACTATCTGAGTGCCGGCGGTGGGGTGGGTCAAATTGCCTCGGCTATCACCTCATTATGTCCGGTCGTGATGGTCAAGTGGATTAAGGCGTCTTGTACATACCAGTTGCGTTGCTCCTGGGAGTATGGGTTCGAGTCACTTCTGGGGTGTGAGTTTTCAGTTGCATATTGTCCTGGGGACCATTCAGGCTTGTTCGCATTTGTGTTCCTCACGTGTGCTCCAAAGTATGAGGTGATTTGGTAAAATGCTATGCCCAAGATTACTATCCGAGTGCCGGCGGTGGGGTGGTTCAAATAGCCTCAGCTATCACCTCATTATGTCCGGTCGTGATGGTCAAGTGGATTAAGGCGTCTTGTACATACCAGTTGCGTTGCTCCTGGGAGTATGGGTTCGAGTCACTTCTGGGGTGTGAGTTTTCAGTTGCATATTGTCCTGGGGATCATTCAGGCTTGTTCGCATTTGTGTTCCTCACGTGTGCCCCAAAGTATGAGGTGATTTGGTAAAATGCTATGCCCAAGATTACTATCCGAGTGCCGGCGGTGGGGTGGTTCAAATAGCCTCGGCTATCACCTCATTATGTCCGGTCGTGATGGTCAAGTGGATTAAGGCGTCTTGTACATACCAGTTGCGTTGCTCCTGGGAGTATGGGTTCGAGTCACTTCTGGGGTGTGAGTTTTCAGTTGCATATTGTCCTGGGGATCATTCAGGCTTGTTCGCATTTGTGTTCCTCACGTGTGCCCCAAAGTATGAGGTGATTTGGCAAAATGCTATGCCCAAGATTACTATCCGAGTGCCGGCGGTGGGGTGGTTCAAATAGCCTCGGCTATCACCTCATTATGTCCGGTGGTGATGGTCAAGTGGATTAAGGCGTCTTGTACATACCAGTTGCGTTGCTCCTGGGAGTATGGGTTCGAGTCACTTCTGGGGTGTGAGTTTTCAGTTGCATATTGTCCTGGGAACCATTCAGGCTTGTTCGCATTTGTGTTCCTCACGTGTGCCCCAAAGTATGACGTGATTTGGTAAAATGCTATGCCCAAGATTACTATCCGAGTGCCGGCGGTGGGGTGGTTCAAATAGCCTCGGCTATCACCTCATTATGTCCGGTCGTGATGGTCAAGTGGATTAAGGCGTCTTGTACATACCAGTTGCGTTGCTCCTGGGAGTATGGGTTCGAGTCACTTCTGGGGTGTGAGTTTTCAGTTGCATATTGTCCTGGGGACCATTCAGGCTTGTTCGCATTTGTGTTCCTCACGTGTGCCCCAAAGTATGAGGTGATTTGGTAAAATGCTATGCCCAAGATTACTATCCGAGTGCCGGCGGTGGGGAGGTTCAAATAGCCTCGGCTATCACCTCATTATGTCCGGTCGTGATGGTCAAGTGGATTAAGGCGTCTTGTACATACCAGTTGCGTTGCTCCTGGGAGTATGGGTTCGAGTCACTTCTGGGGTGTGAGTTTTCAGTTGCATATTGTCCTGGGAACCATTCAGGCTTGTTTGCATTTGTGTTCCTCACGTGTGCCCCAAAGTATGAGGTGATTTGGTAAAATGCTATGCCCAAGATTACTATCCGAGTGCCGGCGGTGGGGTGGTTCAAATAGCCTTGGCTATCACCTCATTATGTCCGGTCGTGATGGTCAAGTGGATTATGGCGTCTTGTACATACCAGTTGCGATGCTCCTAGGAGTATGGGTTCGAGTCACTTCTGGGGTGTGAGTTTTCAGTTGCATATTGTCCTGGGGATCATTCAGGCTTGTTCGCATTTGTTTTCCTCACGTGTGCCCCAAAGTATGAGGTGATTTGGTAAAATGCTATGCCCAAGTTAATATCCGAGTGCCGGCGGTGGGGTGGTTCAAATAGCCTCGGCTATCACCTCATTATGTCCGGTCGTGATGGTCAAGTGGATTAAGGCGTCTTGTACATACCAGTTGCGTTGCTCCTGGGAGTATGGGTTCGAGTCACTTCTGGGGTGTGAGTTTTCAGTTGCATATTGTCCTGGGAACCATTCAGGCTTGTTCGCATTTGTGTTCCTCACGTGTGCCCCAAAGTATGAGGTGATTTGGTAAAATGCTATGCCCAAGATCACTATCCGAGTGCCGGCGGTGGAGTGGTTCAAATATCCTCGGCTATCACCTCATTATGTCCGGTCGTGATGGTCAAGTGGATTAAGGCGTCTTGTACATACCAGTTGCGTTGCTCCTGGGAGTATGGGTTCGAGTCACTTCTGGGGTGTGAGTTTTCAGTTGCATATTGTCCTAGGGACCATTCAGGCTTGTTCGCATTTGTGTTCCTCACGTGTGCCCCAAAGTATGAGGTGATTTGGTAAAATGCTATGCCCAAGATCACTATCCGAGTGCCGGCGGTGGAGTGGTTCAAATAGCCTCGGCTATCACCTCATTATGTCCGGTCGTGATGGTCAAGTGGATTAAGGCGTCTTGTACATACCAGTTGCGTTGCTCCTGGGAGTATGGGTTCGAGTCACTTCTGGGGTGTGAGTTTTCAGTTGCATATTGTCCTAGGGACCATTCAGGCTTGTTCGCATTTGTGTTCCTCACGTGTGCCCCAAAGAATGAGGTGATTTGGTGAAATGCTATGCCCAAGATTACCATCCGAGTTGCCGTCGGGGAATTGGCTCAAATAGTTTTGGCTATCACTTCCTTTTGACAGCCGTGATGGTCAAGTGGATTAAGGCGTCTTGTACATACCAGTTGCGTTGCTCCTGGGAGTATGGGTTCGAGTCACTTCTGGGGTGTGAGTTTTCAGTTGCATATTGTCCTGGGGATCATTCAGGCTTGTTCGCATTTGTGTTCCTCACGTGTGCCCCAAAGTATGAGGTGATTTGGTAAAATGCTATGCCCAAGATTACTATCTGAGTGCCGGCGGTGGGGTGGGTCAAATTGCCTCGGCTATCACCTCATTATGTCCGGTCGTGATGGTCAAGTGGATTAAGGCGTCTTGTACATACCAGTTGCGTTGCTCCTGGGAGTATGGGTTCGAGTCACTTCTGGGGTGTGAGTTTTCAGTTGCATATTGTCCTGGGGATCATTCAGGCTTGTTCGCATTTGTGTTCCTCACGTGTGCCCCAAAGTATGAGGTGATTTGGCAAAATGCTATGCCCAAGATTACTATCCGAGTGCCGGCGGTGGGGTGGTTCAAATAGCCTCGGCTATCACCTCATTATGTCCGGTGGTGATGGTCAAGTGGATTAAGGCGTCTTGTACATACCAGTTGCGTTGCTCCTGGGAGTATGGGTTCGAGTCACTTCTGGGGTGTGAGTTTTCAGTTGCATATTGTCCTGGGAACCATTCAGGCTTGTTCGCATTTGTGTTCCTCACGTGTGCCCCAAAGTATGAGGTGATTTGGTAAAATGCTATGCCCAAGATTACTATCCGAGTGCCGGCGGTGGGGTGGTTCAAATAGCCTCGGCTATCACCTCATTATATCCGGTCGTGATGGTCAAGTGGATTAAGGCGTCTTGTACATACCAGTTGCGTTGCTCCTGGGAGTATGGGTTCGAGTCACTTCTGGGGTGTGAGTTTTCAGTTGCATATTGTCCTGGGGACCATTCAGGCTTGTTCGCATTTGTGTTCCTCACGTGTGCCCCAAAGTATGAGGTGATTTGGTAAAATGCTATGCCCAAGATTACTATCCGAGTGCCGGCGGTGGGGTGGTTCAAATAGCCTCGGCTATCACCTCATTATGTCCGGTCGTGATGGTCAAGTGGATTAAGGCGTCTTGTACATACCAGTTGCGTTGCTCCTGGGAGTATGGGTTCGAGTCACTTCTGGGGTGTGAGTTTTCAGTTGCATATTGTCCTGGGAACCATTCAGGCTTGTTCGCATTTGTGTTCCTCACGTGTGCCCCAAAGTATGAGGTGATTTGGTAAAATGCTATGCCCAAGATTACTATCCGAGTGCCGGCGGTGGGGTGGTTCAAATAGCCTCGGCTATCACCTCATTATGTCCGGTCGTGATGGTCAAGTGGATTATGGCGTCTTGTACATACCAGTTGCGATGCTCCTAGGAGTATGGGTTCGTGTCACTTCTGGGGTGTGAGTTTTCAGTTGCATATTGTCCTGGGGATCATTCAGGCTTGTTCGCATTTGTTTTCCTCACGTGTGCCCCAAAGTATGAGGTGATTTGGTAAAATGCTATGCCCAAGTTAATATCCGAGTGCCGGCGGTGGGGTGGTTCAAATAGCCTCGGCTATCACCTCATTATGTTCGGTCGTGATGGTCAAGTGGATTAAGGCGTCTTGTACATACCAGTTGCGTTGCTCCTGGGAGTATGGGTTCGAGTCACTTCTGGGGTGTGAGTTTTCAGTTGCATATTGTCCTAGGGACCATTCAGGCTTGTTCGCATTTGTGTTCCTCACGTGTGCCCCAAAGAATGAGGTGATTTGGTGAAATGCTATGCCCAAGATTACCATCCGAGTTGCCGTCGGGGAAGTGGCTCAAATAGCCTTGGCTATCACTTCCTTTTGACGGCCGTGATGGTCAAGTGGATTAAGGCGTCTTGTACATACCAGTTGCGTTGCTCCTGGGAGTATGGGTTCGAGTCACTTTTGGGGTGTGAGTTTTCAGTTGCATATTGTCCTGGGGATCATTCAGGCTTGTTCGCATTTGTGTTCCTCACGTGTGCCCCAAAGTATCAGGTGATTTGGTAAAATGCAATGCCCAAGATTACTATCTGAGTGCCGGCGGTGGGGTGGGTCAAATTGCCTCGGCTATCACCTCATTATGTCCGGTCGTGATGGTCAAGTGGATTAAGGCGTCTTGTACATACCAGTTGCGTTGCTCCTGGGAGTATGGGTTCGAGTCACTTCTGGGGTGTGAGTTTTCAGTTGCATATTGTCCTGGGGACCATTCAGGCTTGTTCGCATTTGTGTTCCTCACGTGTGCCCCAAAGTATGAGGTGATTTGGTAAAATGCTATGCCCAAGATTACTATCCGAGTGCCGGCGGTGGGGTGGTTCAAATAGCCTCGGCTATCACCTCATTATGTCCGGTCGTGATGGTCAAGTGGATTAAGGCGTCTTGTACATACCAGTTGCGTTGCTCCTGGGAGTATGGGTTCGAGTCACTTCTGGGGTGTGAGTTTTCAGATGCATATTGTCCTGGGGACCATTCAGGCTTGTTCGCATTTGTGTTCCTCACGTGTGCCCCAAAGTATGAGGTGATTTGGCAAAATGCTATGCCCAAGATTACTATCCGAGTGCCGGCGGTGAGGTGGTTCAAATAGCCTCGGCTATCACCTCATTATGTCCGGTCGTGATGGTCAAGTGGATTAAGGCGTCTTGTACATACCAGTTGCGTTGCTCCTGGGAGTATGGGTTCGAGTCACTTCTGGGGTGTGAGTTTTCAGTTGCATATTGTCCTGGGAACCATTCAGGCTTGTTCGCATTTGTGTTCCTCACGTGTGCCCCAAAGTATGAGGTGATTTGGTAAAATGCTATGCCCAAGATTACTATTCGAGTGCCGGCGGTGGGGTGGTTCAAATAGCCTCGGCTATCACCTCATTATGTCCGGTCGTGATGGTCAAGTGGATTAAGGCGTCTTGTACATACCAGTTGCGTTGCTCCTGGGAGTATGGGTTCGAGTCACTTCTGGGGTGTGAGTTTTCAGTTGCATATTGTCCTGGGGACCATTCAGGCTTGTTCGCATTTGTGTTCCTCACGTGTGCCCCAAAGTATGAGGTGATTTGGTAAAATGCTATGCCCAAGATTACTATCCGAGTGCCGGCGGTGGGGTGGTTCAAATAGCCTCGGCTATCACCTCATTATGTCCGGTCGTGATGGTCAAGTGGATTAAGGCGTCTTGTACATACCAGTTGCGTTACTCCTGGGAGTATGGGTTCGAGTCACTTCTGGGGTGTGAGTTTTCAGTTGCATATTGTCCTGGGAACCATTCAGGCTTGTTCGCATTTGTGTTCCTCACGTGTGCCCCAAAGTATGAGGTGATTTGGTAAAATGCTATGCCCAAGATTACTATCCGAGTGCCGGCGGTGGGGTGGTTCAAATAGCCTCGGCTATCACCTCATTATGTCCGGTCGTGATGGTCAAGTGGATTAAGGCGTCTTGTACATACCAGTTGCGTTGCTCCTGGGAGTATGGGTTCGAGTCACTTCTGGGGTGTGAGTTTTCAGTTGCATATTGTCCTGGGAACCATTCAGGCTTGTTCGCATTTGTGTTCCTCACGTGTGCCCCAAAGTATGAGGTGATTTGGTAAAATGCTATGCCCAAGATTACTATCCGAGTGCCGGCGGTGGGGTGGTTCAAATAGCCTCGGCTATCACCTCATTATGTCCGGTCGTGATGGTCAAGTGGATTATGGCGTCTTGTACATACCAGTTGCGATGCTCCTAGGAGTATGGGTTCGAGTCACTTCTGGGGTGTGAGTTTTCAGTTGCATATTGTCCTGGGGATCATTCAGGCTTGTTCGCATTTGTTTTCCTCACGTGTGCCCCAAAGTATGAGGTGATTTGGTAAAATGCTATGCCCAAGATTAATATCCGAGTGCCGGCGGTGGGGTGGTTCAAATAGCCTCGGCTATCACCTCATTATGTCCGGTCGTGATGGTCAAGTGGATTAAGGCGTCTTGTACATACCAGTTGCGTTGCTCCTGGGAGTATGGGTTCGAGTCACTTCTGGGGTGTGAGTTTTCAGTTGCATATTGTCCTGGGAACCATTCAGGCTTGTTCGCATTTGTGTTCCTCACGTGTGCCCCAAAGTATGAGGTGATTTGGTAAAATGCTATGCCCAAGATCACTATCCGAGTGCCGGCGGTGGAGTGGTTCAAATAGCCTCGGCTATCACCTCATTATGTCCGGTCGTGATGGTCAAGTGGATTAAGGCGTCTTGTACATACCAGTTGCGTTGCTCCTGGGAGTATGGGTTCGAGTCACTTCTGGGGTGTGAGTTTTCAGTTGCATATTGTCCTAGGGACCATTCAGGCTTGTTCGCATTTGTGTTCCTCACGTGTGCCCCAAAGAATGAGGTGATTTGGTGAAATGCTATGCCCAAGATTACCATCCGAGTTGCCGTCGGGGAAGTGGCTCAAATAGCCTTGGCTATCACTTCCTTTTGACGGCCGTGATGGTCAAGTGGATTAAGGCATCTTGTACATACCAGTTGCGTTGCTCCTGGGAGTATGGGTTCGAGTCACTTTTGGGGTGTGAGTTTTCAGTTGCATATTTTCCTGGGGATCATTCAGGCTTGTTCGCATTTGTGTTCCTCACGTGTGCCCCAAAGTATCAGGTGATTTGGTAAAATGCAATGCCCAAGATTACTATCTGAGTGCCGGCGGTGGGGTGGGTCAAATTGCCTCGGCTATCACCTCATTATGTCCGGTCGTGATGGTCAAGTGGATTAAGGCGTCTTGTACATACCAGTTGCGTTGCTCCTGGGAGTATGGGTTCGAGTCACTTCTGGGGTGTGAGTTTTCAGTTGCATATTGTCCTGGGGACCATTCAGGCTTGTTCGCATTTGTGTTCCTCACGTGTGCCCCAAAGTATGAGGTGATTTGGTAAAATGCTATGCCCAAGATTACTATCCGAGTGCCGGTGGTGGGGTGGTTCAAATAGCCTCGGCTATCACCTCATTATGTCCGGTCGTGATGGTCAAGTGGATTAAGGCGTCTTGTACATACCAGTTGCGTTGCTCCTGGGAGTATGGGTTCGAGTCACTTCTGGGGTGTGAGTTTTCAGATGCATATTGTCCTGGGGACCATTCAGGCTTGTTCGCATTTGTGTTCCTCACGTGTGCCCTAAAGTATGAGGTGATTTGGCAAAATGCTATGCCCAAGATTACTATCCGAGTGCCGGCGGTGAGGTGGTTCAAATAGCCTCGGCTATCACCTCATTATGTCCGGTCGTGATGGTCAAGTGGATTAAGGCGTCTTGTACATACCAGTTGCGTTGCTCCTGGGAGTATGGGTTCGAGTCACTTCTGGGGTGTGAGTTTTCAGTTGCATATTGTCCTGGGAACCATTCAGGCTTGTTCGCATTTGTGTTCCTCACGTGTGCCCCAAAGTATGAGGTGATTTGGTAAAATGCTATGCCCAAGATTACTATTCGAGTGCCGGCGGTGGGGTGGTTCAAATAGCCTCGGCTATCACCTCATTATGTCCGGTCGTGATGGTCAAGTGGATTAAGGCGTCTTGTACATACCAGTTGCGTTGCTCCTGGGAGTATGGGTTCGAGTCACTTCTGGGGTGTGAGTTTTCAGTTGCATATTGTCCTGGGGACCATTCAGGCTTGTTCGCATTTGTGTTCCTCACGTGTGCCCCAAAGTATGAGGTGATTTGGTAAAATGCTATGCCCAAGATTACTATCCGAGTGCCGGCGGTGGGGTGGTTCAAATAGCCTCGGCTATCACCTCATTATGTCCGGTCGTGATGGTCAAGTGGATTAAGGCGTCTTGTACATACCAGTTGCGTTACTCCTGGGAGTATGGGTTCGAGTCACTTCTGGGGTGTGAGTTTTCAGTTGCATATTGTCCTGGGAACCATTCAGGCTTGTTCGCATTTGTGTTCCTCACGTGTGCCCCAAAGTATGAGGTGATTTGGTAAAATGCTATGCCCAAGATTACTATCCGAGTGCCGGCGGTGGGGTGGTTCAAATAGCCTCGGCTATCACCTCATTATGTCCGGTCGTGATGGTCAAGTGGATTAAGGCGTCTTGTACATACCAGTTGCGTTGCTCCTGGGAGTATGGGTTCGAGTCACTTCTGGGGTGTGAGTTTTCAGTTGCATATTGTCCTGGGAACCATTCAGGCTTGTTCGCATTTGTGTTCCTCACGTGTGCCCCAAAGTATGAGGTGATTTGGTAAAATGCTATGCCCAAGATTACTATCCGAGTGCCGGCGGTGGGGTGGTTCAAATAGCCTCGGCTATCACCTCATTATGTCCGGTCGTGATGGTCAAGTGGATTATGGCGTCTTGTACATACCAGTTGCGATGCTCCTAGGAGTATGGGTTCGAGTCACTTCTGGGGTGTGAGTTTTCAGTTGCATATTGTCCTGGGGATCATTCAGGCTTGTTCGCATTTGTTTTCCTCACGTGTGCCCCAAAGTATGAGGTGATTTGGTAAAATGCTATGCCCAAGTTAATATCCGAGTGCCGGCGGTGGGGTGGTTCAAATAGCCTCGGCTATCACCTCATTATGTCCGGTCGTGATGGTCAAGTGGATTAAGGCGTCTTGTACATACCAGTTGCGTTGCTCCTGGGAGTATGGGTTCGAGTCACTTCTGGGGTGTGAGTTTTCAGTTGCATATTGTCCTGGGAACCATTCAGGCTTGTTCGCATTTGTGTTCCTCACGTGTGCCCCAAAGTATGAGGTGATTTGGTAAAATGCTATGCCCAAGATCACTATCCGAGTGCCGGCGGTGGAGTGGTTCAAATAGCCTCGGCTATCACCTCATTATGTCCGGTCGTGATGGTCAAGTGGATTAAGGCGTCTTGTACATACCAGTTGCGTTGCTCCTGGGAGTATGGGTTCGAGTCACTTCTGGGGTGTGAGTTTTCAGTTGCATATTGTCCTAGGGACCATTCAGGCTTGTTCGCATTTGTGTTCCTCACGTGTGCCCCAAAGAATGAGGTGATTTGGTGAAATGCTATGCCCAAGATTACCATCCGAGTTGCCGTCGGGGAAGTGGCTCAAATAGCCTTGGCTATCACTTCCTTTTGACGGCCGTGATGGTCAAGTGGATTAAGGCGTCTTGTACATACCAGTTGCGTTGCTCCTGGGAGTATGGGTTCGAGTCACTTTTGGGGTGTGAGTTTTCAGTTGCATATTTTCCTGGGGATCATTCAGGCTTGTTCGCATTTGTGTTCCTCACGTGTGCCCCAAAGTATCAGGTGATTTGGTAAAATGCAATGCCCAAGATTACTATCTGAGTGCCGGCGGTGGGGTGGGTCAAATTGCCTCGGCTATCACCTCATTATGTCCGGTCGTGATGGTCAAGTGGATTAAGGCGTCTTGTACATACCAGTTGCGTTGCTCCTGGGAGAATGGGTTCGAGTCACTTCTGGGGTGTGAGTTTTCAGTTGCATATTGTCCTGGGGACCATTCAGGCTTGTTCGCATTTGTGTTCCTCACGTGTGCCCCAAAGTATGAGGTGATTTGGTAAAATGCTATGCCCAAGATTACTATCCGAGTGCCGGCGGTGGGGTGGTTCAAATAGCCTCGGCTATCACCTCATTATGTCCGGTCGTGATGGTCAAGTGGATTAAGGCGTCTTGTACATACCAGTTGCGTTACTCCTGGGAGTATGGGTTCGAGTCACTTCTGGGGTGTGAGTTTTCAGTTGCATATTGTCCTGGGAACCATTCAGGCTTGTTCGCATTTGTGTTCCTCACGTGTGCCCCAAAGTATGAGGTGATTTGGTAAAATGCTATGCCCAAGATTACTATCCGAGTGCCGGCGGTGGGGTGGTTCAAATAGCCTCGGCTATCACCTCATTATGTCCGGTCGTGATGGTCAAGTGGATTAAGGCGTCTTGTACATACCAGTTGCGTTGCTCCTGGGAGTATGGGTTCGAGTCACTTCTGGGGTGTGAGTTTTCAGTTGCATATTGTCCTGGGAACCATTCAGGCTTGTTCGCATTTGTGTTCCTCACGTGTGCCCCAAAGTATGAGGTGATTTGGTAAAATGCTATGCCCAAGATTACTATCCGAGTGCCGGCGGTGGGGTGGTTCAAATAGCCTCGGCTATCACCTCATTATGTCCGGTCGTGATGGTCAAGTGGATTATGGCGTCTTGTACATACCAGTTGCGATGCTCCTAGGAGTATGGGTTCGAGTCACTTCTGGGGTGTGAGTTTTCAGTTGCATATTGTCCTGGGGATCATTCAGGCTTGTTCGCATTTGTTTTCCTCACGTGTGCCCCAAAGTATGAGGTGATTTGGTAAAATGCTATGCCCAAGTTAATATCCGAGTGCCGGCGGTGGGGTGGTTCAAATAGCCTCGGCTATCACCTCATTATGTCCGGTCGTGATGGTCAAGTGGATTAAGGCGTCTTGTACATACCAGTTGCGTTGCTCCTGGGAGTATGGGTTCGAGTCACTTCTGGGGTGTGAGTTTTCAGTTGCATATTGTCCTGGGAACCATTCAGGCTTGTTCGCATTTGTGTTCCTCACGTGTGCCCCAAAGTATGAGGTGATTTGGTAAAATGCTATGCCCAAGATCACTATCCGAGTGCCGGCGGTGGAGTGGTTCAAATAGCCTCGGCTATCACCTCATTATGTCCGGTCGTGATGGTCAAGTGGATTAAGGCGTCTTGTACATACCAGTTGCGTTGCTCCTGGGAGTATGGGTTCGAGTCACTTCTGGGGTGTGAGTTTTCAGTTGCATATTGTCCTAGGGACCATTCAGGCTTGTTCGCATTTGTGTTCCTCACGTGTGCCCCAAAGTATGAGGTGATTTGGTAAAATGCTATGCCCAAGATTACTATCCGAGTGCCGGCGGTGGGGTGGTTCAAATAGCCTCGGCTATCACCTCATTATGTCCGGTCGTGATGGTCAAGTGGATTAAGGCGTCTTGTACATACCAGTTGCGTTGCTCCTGGGAGTATGGGTTCGAGTCACTTCTGGGGTGTGAGTTTTCAGTTGCATATTGTCCTGGGAACCATTCAGGCTTGTTCGCATTTGTGTTCCTCACGTGTGCCCCAAAGTATGAGGTGATTTGGTAAAATGCTATGCCCAAGATTACTATCCGAGTGCCGGTGGTGGGGTGGTTCAAATAGCCTCGGCTATCACCTCATTATGTCCGGTCGTGATGGTCAAGTGGATTATGGCGTCTTGTACATACCAGTTGCGATGCTCCTAGGAGTATGGGTTCGAGTCACTTCTGGGGTGTGAGTTTTCAGTTGCATATTGTCCTGGGGATCATTCAGGCTTGTTCGCATTTGTTTTCCTCACGTGTGCCCCAAAGTATGAGGTGATTTGGTAAAATGCTATGCCCAAGTTAATATCCGAGTGCCGGCGGTGGGGTGGTTCAAATAGCCTCGGCTATCACCTCATTATGTCCGGTCGTGATGGTCAAGTGGATTAAGGCGTCTTGTACATACCAGTTGCGTTGCTCCTGGGAGTATGGGTTCGAGTCACTTCTGGGGTGTGAGTTTTCAGTTGCATATTGTCCTGGGAACCATTCAGGCTTGTTCGCATTTGTGTTCCTCACGTGTGCCCCAAAGTATGAGGTGATTTGGTAAAATGCTATGCCCAAGATCACTATCCGAGTGCCGGCGGTGGAGTGGTTCAAATAGCCTCGGCTATCACCTCATTATGTCCGGTCGTGATGGTCAAGTGGATTAAGGCGTCTTGTACATACCAGTTGCGTTGCTCCTGGGAGTATGGGTTCGAGTCACTTCTGGGGTGTGAGTTTTCAGTTGCATATTGTCCTAGGGACCATTCAGGCTTGTTCGCATTTGTGTTCCTCACGTGTGCCCCAAAGAATGAGGTGATTTGGTGAAATGCTATGCCCAAGATTACCATCCGAGTTGCCGTCGGGGAAGTGGCTCAAATAGCCTTGGCTATCACTTCCTTTTGACGGCCGTGATGGTCAAGTGGATTAAGGCGTCTTGTACATACCAGTTGCGTTGCTCCTGGGAGTATGGGTTCGAGTCACTTTTGGGGTGTGAGTTTTCAGTTGCATATTTTCCTGGGGATCATTCAGGCTTGTTCGCATTTGTGTTCCTCACGTGTGCCCCAAAGTATCAGGTGATTTGGTAAAATGCAATGCCCAAGATTACTATCTGAGTGCCGGCGGTGGGGTGGGTCAAATTGCCTCGGCTATCACCTCATTATGTCCGGTCGTGATGGTCAAGTGGATTAAGGCGTCTTGTACATACCAGTTGCGTTGCTCCTGGGAGAATGGGTTCGAGTCACTTCTGGGGTGTGAGTTTTCAGTTGCATATTGTCCTGGGGACCATTCAGGCTTGTTCGCATTTGTGTTCCTCACGTGTGCCCCAAAGTATGAGGTGATTTGGTAAAATGCTATGCCCAAGATTACTATCCGAGTGCCGGTGGTGGGGTGGTTCAAATAGCCTCGGCTATCACCTCATTATGTCCGGTCGTGATGGTCAAGTGGATTAAGGCGTCTTGTACATACCAGTTGCGTTGCTCCTGGGAGTATGGGTTCGAGTCACTTCTGGGGTGTGAGTTTTCAGATGCATATTGTCCTGGGGACCATTCAGGCTTGTTCGCATTTGTGTTCCTCACGTGTGCCCCAAAGTATGAGGTGATTTGGCAAAATGCTATGCCCAAGATTACTATCTGAGTGCCGGCGGTGAGGTGGTTCAAATAGCCTCGGCTATCACCTCATTATGTCCGGTCGTGATGGTCAAGTGGATTAAGGCGTCTTGTACATACCAGTTGCGTTGCTCCTGGGAGTATGGGTTCGAGTCACTTCTGGGGTGTGAGTTTTCAGTTGCATATTGTCCTGGGAACCATTCAGGCTTGTTCGCATTTGTGTTCCTCACGTGTGCCCCAAAGTATGAGGTGATTTGGTAAAATGCTATGCCCAAGATTACTATTCGAGTGCCGGCGGTGGGGTGGTTCAAATAGCCTCGGCTATCACCTCATTATGTCCGGTCGTGATGGTCAAGTGGATTAAGGCGTCTTGTACATACCAGTTGCGTTGCTCCTGGGAGTATGGGTTCGAGTCACTTCTGGGGTGTGAGTTTTCAGTTGCATATTGTCCTGGGGACCATTCAGGCTTGTTCGCATTTGTGTTCCTCACGTGTGCCCCAAAGTATGAGGTGATTTGGTAAAATGCTATGCCCAAGATTACTATCCGAGTGCCGGCGGTGGGGTGGTTCAAATAGCCTCGGCTATCACCTCATTATGTCCGGTCGTGATGGTCAAGTGGATTAAGGCGTCTTGTACATACCAGTTGCGTTACTCCTGGGAGTATGGGTTCGAGTCACTTCTGGGGTGTGAGTTTTCAGTTGCATATTGTCCTGGGAACCATTCAGGCTTGTTCGCATTTGTGTTCCTCACGTGTGCCCCAAAGTATGAGGTGATTTGGTAAAATGCTATGCCCAAGATTACTATCCGAGTGCCGGCGGTGGGGTGGTTCAAATAGCCTCGGCTATCACCTCATTATGTCCGGTCGTGATGGTCAAGTGGATTAAGGCGTCTTGTACATACCAGTTGCGTTGCTCCTGGGAGTATGGGTTCGAGTCACTTCTGGGGTGTGAGTTTTCAGTTGCATATTGTCCTGGGAACCATTCAGGCTTGTTCGCATTTGTGTTCCTCACGTGTGCCCCAAAGTATGAGGTGATTTGGTAAAATGCTATGCCCAAGATTACTATCCGAGTGCCGGCGGTGGGGTGGTTCAAATAGCCTCGGCTATCACCTCATTATGTCCGGTCGTGATGGTCAAGTGGATTATGGCGTCTTGTACATACCAGTTGCGATGCTCCTAGGAGTATGGGTTCGAGTCACTTCTGGGGTGTGAGTTTTCAGTTGCATATTGTCCTGGGGATCATTCAGGCTTGTTCGCATTTGTTTTCCTCACGTGTGCCCCAAAGTATGAGGTGATTTGGTAAAATGCTATGCCCAAGTTAATATCCGAGTGCCGGCGGTGGGGTGGTTCAAATAGCCTCGGCTATCACCTCATTATGTCCGGTCGTGATGGTCAAGTGGATTAAGGCGTCTTGTACATACCAGTTGCGTTGCTCCTGGGAGTATGGGTTCGAGTCACTTCTGGGGTGTGAGTTTTCAGTTGCATATTGTCCTGGGAACCATTCAGGCTTGTTCGCATTTGTGTTCCTCACGTGTGCCCCAAAGTATGAGGTGATTTGGTAAAATGCTATGCCCAAGATCACTATCCGAGTGCCGGCGGTGGAGTGGTTCA
>NC_091182.1:4977260-5019760 GCF_040958095.1 Procambarus clarkii | reverse complement strand
TCCTTGTTAATAGCGCTCCAAGCGCTTGGCTCTCATAATGGAAGAGTAAGTATTTATTAATTTTATATATGTAATGTAAGTACCTGTATACATTAAACTGTATATATAATAATACATAAAAATATGAACCCACTCCACACATTCTCTTGTGCCACTTACATGTACAAAACCTTGTTCCTAAATGCACATCCTGATCTGAAACTCTTCCTTGATAGATGTAAAGGATCCCATAATCACCACACTAGAAATCAATATCTCTCTGATATCCCCAGAGTCAAACTAAATCTGTGCAAACTCTCTATGCAAATAAAGTAATTGGTTATTGCTCCTAATTGGTAAACTCTTTATTGAATTAAAAGCTGTCCAGCTGTTCAAAACATTATTCAAAAGTAAAACTAAAAAGCATTAATTTCATCCTTATAGTTTCCTACGTAGTTCTTCAAACTTGCACTGTTACTTGTGCTACCCACCCCCACCAATATATATGGCTAACTCATGCAACTTGCATGGCTTAGCCACATCTGGGCCTAGTGCTGGGAACTAGGTTCCCAGCACTACGCTGGGAACAAGGTTCCCAGTATTAGGCTGGGAACCAGGTTCCCAGTACTAGGCTGGGAACGTAGTTGTTCAATCTTGCACTATAACTTGTGCTACCCACTCCCCCAATATATGGGGCTAATCCATGCAAATTCTATATTCAGTATATATTTCAGGATGGTTGCATCAACTTTGAAGCTGTTAAAAGAACATTCCAGGAGTGGAGATTTATGCAGTATGAACTTGCAAATGTCCAAAGCTACAATAAGAACGTGTGCCCTGCTTGTCATACTAACACATTTGCCATACATATTGATGGCAACAAAAAGTTATTCCGATATGAAAAATTTGGAAGGTACAGTTCTTAAATAATTTTCCTTTTTGTAAGATAAATTTTTATTTTTCAACAATTAATACATTTCTATTAGGGCAACTTATATATCACAATACATTATTCGTTATGTAAATATATCAATATCTGAAAAATTCTTACATGCAATACATAATAGCGTTATTCATGTATTACAACATTAAGTAATATATATTTACACAATCATCAAAATTGAAAACAAATCAATGTAAATTATGTAAATACTGTCATTTTGTTTCTTTCAGAGGATTGAGGGAATCATATTATTCAGAGAGTGTCTTTGCTGCTGACAATGATGTGGCTAATCACCTTAACCATATAGAGAGCTTAAAAACAAAGGTAAATATTATGTGTACAGACTTTGTAAACTGTACATAGATTTTATATTTTTATTTATATATACAAGACTTTTTACATTCTTGTACAACCACTAGCACGCATAGTGTTTCAAGCAAGTCGTTAATCCTATGTTCCCCAGAATATGACCCCACCAAATCCATTAACAACCAGGTACCCATTTTACTGTTGGGTAAACAAGGGGGGGGGGGCATAGTTAAGGGTTGATGCCCAGTAAATCTTCCAAGGCCAGGATACAAATCCCTGGACCAGACTGGCATAAGCCTTGCATCATGCCGGCATGGTGTAATTCTCAAAATGTGCAATATGACTCGTGGTGAGGTTTTTGGCTATGCACACTATCTCCATATAAATTACTTCAAAAGTGCCAAGTACATCTGCCAGGACATCATATGCCAGTACAGTACTGGCCATGGGCCCTGAAAATTCAAGAAAAAAATAAAAACCCTACTGGAGACAAAGCCGTTCCTAGGTGTTTTGCATGCAAAAGCACATGCATGGTATTGCCAGGTAAAAAATTATCATTTGTCAAAATAACGGGTATAAATGTAACGTTATTTTAGGGTTAAAAAGCTATTAATCAGAATAAAGTATTTAGTCATAATTAAATTTTTCAGCAATCGACTAATATTCTTTCCTTGTAATTATTTTATAGTGTGTTACATCTTAATTATAGGTCTTGTATGGAGGACGCTGGCAGCACAGAAGTGGTTTGACCACAGGTGAAGAAACCGAGCAAATTTTCAGCTATATGTCGCGGTACAACAGTACCACCAAAAACATGTTGAAAGCCGGTTAGTTTATAGTGCATTGTTACAATGAGGAAGGTATAATCTATTAAAACTTGTTAGTGCTATTTATTATGTGTAATGAAGATGACTTCAGTAACTAGCAACACCTGGTGTCACCCTACAACTTTGTGTATATGAATTGGATTTGATTATTATAGCAAGTAAATTATAGATAGTATAAAAGTGAATGTTGACCAGACCACACACTAGAAGGTGAAGGGATGACGACGTTTCAGTCCGTCCTGGACCATTCTCAAGTCAATTGTGATGAGGAAGTAGAGACAGGCAATAAATAGGCTAGAGAGAGCTGAGGAGCAAAGTAAGGTGTATTTTAGGGGATAGTAATAATAATAAGAGCTGCAGATGGCCTATTGGCCCATACGAGGCAACAACAAACACTACAACAACGAACATTACAACAACGAACACTACAACAACTAACATTACAACAATGAACACTACAACAACGAACATTACAACGATGAACACTGCAAAAACGAGCACTACAACAACGAACATTACAACAACGAACACTACAACAACGAACATTACAACAACGAACACCACAACAACGAACACCACAATAATGAACACTACAACAACGAAAATCAGAGCAACGAACACTTCAGCAACAAACACTACAACAATGAACTTTACAACAACGAACATCTCAATAACGAACATCTCAAGAACGAACCTCTCAACAACGAACACTACAACAACGAACACTACAACAACGAACACCACAACAACGAACACCACAACAACGAACATCTCAACAACGAACATCTCAACAACGAACGTTTCAACATCGAACATCTCAACTACGAACACTACAACAATGAACACTACAACAACGAGCCCCACAACAACGAACATCTTAACAACGAACACTACAACAACGAACACCACAAGAAAGAACATCACAACAACGAACATTTCAACAATGAACATCTCAACAACGAACAGTACAACAACGAACACTACAACAACGAACACCACAATAACGAACACAATGAACACTACAACAACGAAAATCAGAACAACGAACACTACAACAACGATCACTACAACAACGAACACTACAATAATGAACACTACAATAACGAACACCAAGACAACGAACACCACAACAACGAACACTACAACAACGAACATCTCAACAACGAACATCTCAACAACGAACACAACAACAATAACAAACACTACAACAACGAACACCACTACAACGAACACAACAAACAAAGAACAATACAACAACGAACACTACAACAACTAACACTACAACAACGAACACAACAAACAAAGAACAATACAACAACGAACACTACAACAACGAACACTACAACAACGAACACTACAATAATGAACACTACAAAAACGAACACCAAGACAACGATAACCACAACAACGAACACTACAACAACGAACACCACTACAACGAACACAACAAACAAAGAACAATACAACAACGAACACTACAACAACGAACACTACAACAACTAACACTACAACAACTAACACTACAACAACGAACACCACAACAACGAACATCTCAAAAACGAACACTACAACAACGAACACAACAACGAACACTACAACAACGAACACTACAACAACGAACACCATATAAACGAACACTAAAACAACGATCACTACAACGACGAATACTACAACAACGAACACTACAACAACGAACATCACAACAACGAACACTACAACAACGAACACCACAACAACGAACATCTCATCAACGAACATCTCAACAACGAACACTACAACACCAAACACCACAATAACGAACACCACAACAACGAACATTTCAACAACGAACACTACAACAACGAAAACCACAACAACGAACATCTCAACAACGAACATCACAACACCGAACACTACAACAACGAACACAACAAACGAACACGACAACGACGAACACTACAACAACGAACACTACAACAACGAACACTACGACAACGAACACCATATAAACGAACACTAAAACAACGAACACTACAACAACAAATACTGCAAAAACGAACACTACAACAACGAATATCACAACAACGAACACTACAACAATGAACACCACAACAACGAACATCTCAACGACGAACAACTCAACAACGAACACAACAACAACGAACACCACAACAACGAACACCACAATAACGAACATTTCAACAACAAACACTACAACAACGAACACCATAACAACGAACATCACAACAACGAACATCTCAACAACGAACATCTCAACAACGAACAGTACAACAACGAACACTACAACAACGAACACTACAACAACAAACACTACAACAACGAACATTACAACAATGAACACTACAACAACGAACACAACAACAACAAACATTACAACAACGAACGCTACAACAACGAACACTACAACAACGAACATTACAACAATGAACACTACAACAGTGAACATTACAACAATGAACACTTCAAGAACGAACACTACAGCAACGAACATTACAGCAATGAACACTACAACAACGAATATTACAACAATGAACACTGCAAGAACGAACACTACGACAAAGAACATTACAACAATGAACACTACAACTACGAACATCTCTACAACAAACACCACAACAACGAACTTTACAACAACGAACATCTAAACAACGAACATCTCAACAACGAACACTACAACAATGAACACTACAACAACAAACACCACAACATGAACATCTCAACAACGAACACTACAACAACGAACATCACAACAACGACCATCACAACAACGAACATCTCAACAACAAACATCTCAACAACGAACACTACAACAACGAACACTTCAACAACGAACACTACAACAACGAACACTACAACAACGAACACTACAACAACGAACACTACAACAACGAACACTACAACAACGAACACTTCAACAACGAACACTAGAACAAAGAACACCACAATAATGAACACTACAACAACGAACACTAGAACAACGAACACCACAACAACGAACACCACAATAATGAACACTACAACAACGAAAATCAGAACAACGAACACTTCAACAACGAACACTACAACAACGAACTTTACAACAACGAACATCTCATCAACGAACATCTCAAAAACTGAACCTCTCAACAACGAACACTACAACAACGAACTTTACAACAACGAACATCTCATCAACGAACATCTCAAAAACGAACCTCTCAACAACGAACACTACAACAACGAACACTAGAACAACGAAAATCACAACAACGAACACCACAACAACGAACATCTCAACAACGAACATTTTAACAACGAACGTTTCCACAACGAACATCTCAACTACGAACACTACAACAATGAACACTACAACAACGAGCACCACAACAACGAACATCTTAACATCGAACACTACAACAACGAACACCACAAGAAAGAACATCACAACAACGAACATCTCAACAACGAACATCTCAACAACGTACAGTACAACAACGAACACTACAACAACGAACACCACAACAACGAACACTTCAATAATTAACACTACAACAACGAACAATACAAAATTGAACACTTCAACAAAGAACAAAACAAAAACGAACACTTCAACAACGAACACTACAACAACGTACACCAAAACAAAGAACACCACTACAACGAACACTACAACAACGAACACCACAACAAAGAAAATTACAACAACGAACACTACAACAACTAACATTACAACAACGAACACCATAACAACGAACACTACAACAACGAACACTACAACAACGAACACCACATCAACGAACATTAGAACAACGAACACTACAACAACGAACGTTATAAGAACGAACTGCACAACAACGGACATTACAACAAGAAACACTAAAACAATGAACAGTACAACAACATACACTACAACAACGAACACTACAACAACAAACACTACAACAACGAACATTACAACAATGAACACTACAACAACGAACACTACAACAACGAACATTACAACAACGAACACTACAACACCGAACACTACAACAACAAACATTACAACAATGAACACTACAACAACGTAGTGTTCGTTGTGAAGACTACAACAACATACACTACAACAACGAACACTACAACAACAAACACTACAACAACGAACATTACAACAATGAACAGTACAACAACGAACACTACAACAACGAACATTACAACAACGAACACTACAACAACTAACATTACAACAACAAACACTACAACAATGAACTTTACAACAACGAACATCTCAATAACGAACATCTCAACAACGAACCTCTCAACAACGAACAATACAACAACGAACACTACAACAACGAACACTACAACAACGAACACCACAACAACGAACACCACAACAATGAACATCTCAACAACGAACATCTCAACAACGAACGTTTCAACATCGAACATCTCAACTACGAACACTACAACAACGAACACTACAACAACGAGCACTACAACAACGAACATCTTAACAACGAACACTACAACAACGAACACCACAAGAAAGAACATCACAACAACGAACATTTCAACAATGAACATCTCAACAACGAACAGTACAACAACGAACACTACAACAACGAACACTACAACAACGAACACCACAATAATGAACACAATGAACACTACAACAACGAAAATCAGAACAACGAACACTACAACAACGATCACTACAACAACGAACACTACAATAATGAACACTACAACAACGAACACCAAGACAACGAACACCACAACAACGAACACTACAACAACGAACATCTCAACAACGAACATCTCAACAACGACCACAACAACAATGAACACAACAACAATAACAAACACTACAACAACGAACACCACTACAACGAACACAACAAACAAAGAACAATACAACAACGAACACTACAACAACTAACACTACAACAACGAACACAACAAACAAAGAACAATACAACAACGAACACTACAACAACGAACACTACAATAATGAACACTACAACAACGAACACCAAGACAACGATAACCACAACAACGAACACTACAACAACGAACACCACTACAACGAACACAACAAACAAAGAACAATACAACAACGAACACTACAACAACGAACACTACAACAACTAACACTACAACAACTAACACTACAACAACGAACACCACAACAACGAACATCTAAAAAACGAACACTACAACAACGAACACAACAACAACGAACACTACAACAACGAACACTACAACAACGAACACTACAACAACGAACACCACATAAACGAACACTAAAACAACGATCACTACAACGACGAATACTACAACAACGAACACTACAACAACGAACATCACAACAACGAACACTACAACAACGAACACCACAACAACGAACATCTCATCAACGAACATCTCAACAACGAACACTACAACACCAAACACCACAACAACGAACATTTCAACAACGAACACTACAACAACGAAAACCACAACAACGAACATCTCAACAACGAACATCACAACACCGAACACTACAACAACGAACACAACAAATGAACACGACAACGACGAACACTACAACAACGAACACTACAACAACGAACACTACAACAACGAACACTACGACAACGAACACCATATAAACGAACACTAAAACAACGAACACTACAACAACAAATACTGCAAAAACGAACACTACAACAACGAATATCACAACAACGAACACTACAACAATGAACACCACAACAACGAACATCTCAACGACGAACAACTCAACAACGAACACAACAACAACGAACACCACAACAACGAACACCACAATAACGAACATTTCAACAACAAACACTACAACAACGAACACCACAACAACGAACATCACAACAACGAACATCTCAACAACGAACATCTCAACAACGAACAGTACAACAACGAACACTACAACAACGAACACTACAACAACAAACACTACAACAACGAACATTACAACAATGAACACTACAACAACGAACACAACAACAACGAACATTACAACAACGAACGCTACAACAACGAACACTACAACAACGAACATTACAACAATGAACACTACAATAACGTAGAGTACGTAGTGAACACTACAACAACATACACTACAACAACGAACACTACAACAACTAACATTACAACAATGAACACTACAACAATGAACATTACAACAATGAACACTTCAAGAACGAACACTACAGCAACGAACATTACAGCAATGAACACTACAACAACGAACATTACAACAATGAACACTGCAAGAACGAACACTACGACAAAGAACATTACAACAATGAACACTACAACAACGAACACCCCAATAATGAACATTACAACAACGAAAATCAGAACAACGAACACTACAACTACGAACATCTCTACAACAAACACCACAACAACGAACTTTACAACAACGAACATCTAAACAACGAACATCTCAACAACGAACACTACAACAATGAACACTAAAACAACAAACACCACAACACGAACATCTCAACAACGAACACTACAACAACGAACATCACAACAACGACCATCACAACAACGAACATCTCAACAACAAACATCTCAACAACGAACACTTCAACAACGAACACTACAACAACTAACACTACAACAACTAACACTACAACAACGAACACCACAACAACGAACATCTCAAAAACGAACACTACAACAACGAACACAACAACGAACACTACAACAACGAACACTACAACAACGAACACTACAACAACGAACACCATATAAACGAACACTAAAACAACGATCACTACAACGACGAATACTACAACAACGAACACTACAACAACGAACATCACAACAACGAACACTACAACAACGAACACCACAACAACGAACATCTCATCAACGAACATCTCAACAACGAACACTACAACACCAAACACCACAATAACGAACACCACAACAACGAACATTTCAACAACGAACACTACAACAACGAAAACCACAACAACGAACATCTCAACAACGAACATCACAACACCGAACACTACAACAACGAACACAACAAACGAACACGACAACGACGAACACTACAACAACGAACACTACAACAACGAACACTACGACAACGAACACCATATAAACGAACACTAAAACAACGAACACTACAACAACAAATACTGCAAAAACGAACACTACAACAACGAATATCACAACAACGAACACTACAACAATGAACACCACAACAACGAACATCTCAACGACGAACAACTCAACAACAAACACAACAACAACGAACACCACAACAACGAACACCACAATAACGAACATTTCAACAACAAACACTACAACAACGAACACCATAACAACGAACATCACAACAACGAACATCTCAACAACGAACATCTCAACAACGAACAGTACAACAACGAACACTACAACAACGAACACTACAACAACAAACACTACAACAACGAACATTACAACAATGAACACTACAACAACGAACACAACAACAACAAACATTACAACAACGAACGCTACAACAACGAACACTACAACAACGAACATTACAACAATGAACACTACAACAGTGAACATTACAACAATGAACACTTCAAGAACGAACACTACAGCAACGAACATTACAGCAATGAACACTACAACAACGAATATTACAACAATGAACACTGCAAGAACGAACACTACGACAAAGAACATTACAACAATGAACACTACAACTACGAACATCTCTACAACAAACACCACAACAACGAACTTTACAACAACGAACATCTAAACAACGAACATCTCAACAACGAACACTACAACAATGAACACTACAACAACAAACACCACAACATGAACATCTCAACAACGAACACTACAACAACGAACATCACAACAACGACCATCACAACAACGAACATCTCAACAACAAACATCTCAACAACGAACACTACAACAACGAACACTTCAACAACGAACACTACAACAACGAACACTACAACAACGAAGACTACAACAACGAACACTACAACAACGAACACTACAACAACGAACACTTCAACAACGAACACTAGAACAAAGAACACCACAATAATGAACACTACAACAACGAACACTAGAACAACGAACACCACAACAACGAACACCACAATAATGAACACTACAACAACGAAAATCAGAACAACGAACACTTCAACAACGAACACTACAACAACGAACTTTACAACAACGAACATCTCATCAACGAACATCTCAAAAACGAACCTCTCAACAACGAACACTACAACAACGAACTTTACAACAACGAACATCTCATCAACGAACATCTCAAAAACGAACCTCTCAACAACGAACACTACAACAACGAACACTAGAACAACGAAAATCACAACAACGAACACCACAACAACGAACATCTCAACAACGAACATTTTAACAACGAACGTTTCCACAACGAACATCTCAACTACGAACACTACAACAATGAACACTACAACAACGAGCACCACAACAACGAACATCTTAACATCGAACACTACAACAACGAACACCACAAGAAAGAACATCACAACAACGAACATCTCAACAACGAACATCTCAACAACGTACAGTACAACAACGAACACTACAACAACGAACACCACAACAACGAACACTTCAATAATTAACACTACAACAACGAACAATACAAAATTGAACACTTCAACAAAGAACAAAACAAAAACGAACACTTCAACAACGAACACTACAACAACGTACACCAAAACAAAGAACACCACTACAACGAACACTACAACAACGAACACCACAACAAAGAAAATTACAACAACGAACACTACAACAACTAACATTACAACAACGAACACCATAACAACGAACACTACAACAACGAACACTACAACAACGAACACCACATCAACGAACATTAGAACAACGAACACTACAACAACGAACGTTATAAGAACGAACTGCACAACAACGGACATTACAACAAGAAACACTAAAACAATGAACAGTACAACAACATACACTACAACAACGAACACTACAACAACAAACACTACAACAACGAACATTACAACAATGAACACTACAACAACGAACACTACAACAACGAACATTACAACAACGAACACTACAACACCGAACACTACAACAACAAACATTACAACAATGAACACTACAACAACGTAGTGTTCGTTGTGAAGACTACAACAACATACACTACAACAACGAACACTACAACAACAAACACTACAACAACGAACATTACAACAATGAACAGTACAACAACGAACACTACAACAACGAACATTACAACAACGAACACTACAACAACTAACATTACAACAACAAACACTACAACAATGAACTTTACAACAACGAACATCTCAATAACGAACATCTCAACAACGAACCTCTCAACAACGAACAATACAACAACGAACACTACAACAACGAACACCACAACAACGAACACCACAACAATGAACATCTCAACAACGAACATCTCAACAACGAACGTTTCAACATCGAACATCTCAACTACGAACACTACAACAACGAACACTACAACAACGAGCACTACAACAACGAACATCTTAACAACGAACACTACAACAACGAACACCACAAGAAAGAACATCACAACAACGAACATTTCAACAATGAACATCTCAACAACGAACAGTACAACAACGAACACTACAACAACGAACACTACAACAACGAACACCACAATAATGAACACAATGAACACTACAACAACGAAAATCAGAACAACGAACACTACAACAACGATCACTACAACAACGAACACTACAATAATGAACACTACAACAACGAACACCAAGACAACGAACACCACAACAACGAACACTACAACAACGAACATCTCAACAACGAACATCTCAACAACGACCACAACAACAATGAACACAACAACAATAACAAACACTACAACAACGAACACCACTACAACGAACACAACAAACAAAGAACAATACAACAACGAACACTACAACAACTAACACTACAACAACGAACACAACAAACAAAGAACAATACAACAACGAACACTACAACAACGAACACTACAATAATGAACACTACAACAACGAACACCAAGACAACGATAACCACAACAACGAACACTACAACAACGAACACCACTACAACGAACACAACAAACAAAGAACAATACAACAACGAACACTACAACAACGAACACTACAACAACTAACACTACAACAACTAACACTACAACAACGAACACCACAACAACGAACATCTAAAAAACGAACACTACAACAACGAACACAACAACAACGAACACTACAACAACGAACACTACAACAACGAACACTACAACAACGAACACCACATAAACGAACACTAAAACAACGATCACTACAACGACGAATACTACAACAACGAACACTACAACAACGAACATCACAACAACGAACACTACAACAACGAACACCACAACAACGAACATCTCATCAACGAACATCTCAACAACGAACACTACAACACCAAACACCACAACAACGAACATTTCAACAACGAACACTACAACAACGAAAACCACAACAACGAACATCTCAACAACGAACATCACAACACCGAACACTACAACAACGAACACAACAAATGAACACGACAACGACGAACACTACAACAACGAACACTACAACAACGAACACTACAACAACGAACACTACGACAACGAACACCATATAAACGAACACTAAAACAACGAACACTACAACAACAAATACTGCAAAAACGAACACTACAACAACGAATATCACAACAACGAACACTACAACAATGAACACCACAACAACGAACATCTCAACGACGAACAACTCAACAACGAACACAACAACAACGAACACCACAACAACGAACACCACAATAACGAACATTTCAACAACAAACACTACAACAACGAACACCACAACAACGAACATCACAACAACGAACATCTCAACAACGAACATCTCAACAACGAACAGTACAACAACGAACACTACAACAACGAACACTACAACAACAAACACTACAACAACGAACATTACAACAATGAACACTACAACAACGAACACAACAACAACGAACATTACAACAACGAACGCTACAACAACGAACACTACAACAAGGAACATTACAACAATGAACACTACAATAACGTAGAGTACGTAGTGAACACTACAACAACATACACTACAACAACGAACACTACAACAACTAACATTACAACAATGAACACTACAACAATGAACATTACAACAATGAACACTTCAAGAACGAACACTACAGCAACGAACATTACAGCAATGAACACTACAACAACGAACATTACAACAATGAACACTGCAAGAACGAACACTACGACAAAGAACATTACAACAATGAACACTACAACAACGAACACCCCAATAATGAACATTACAACAACGAAAATCAGAACAACGAACACTACAACTACGAACATCTCTACAACAAACACCACAACAACGAACTTTACAACAACGAACATCTAAACAACGAACATCTCAACAACGAACACTACAACAATGAACACTAAAACAACAAACACCACAACACGAACATCTCAACAACGAACACTACAACAACGAACATCACAACAACGACCATCACAACAACGAACATCTCAACAACAAACATCTCAACAACGAACACTTCAACAACGAACACTAGAACAAAGAACACCACAATAATGAACACTACAACAACGAACACTAGAACAACGAACACCACAACAACGAACACCACAATAATGAACACTACAACAACGAAAATCAGAACAACGAACACTTCAACAACGAACACTACAACAACGAACTTTACAACAACGAACATCTCATCAACGAACATCTCAAAAACGAACCTCTCAACAACGAACACTACAACAACGAACACTAGAACAACGAACATCACAACAACGAACACCACAACAACGAACATCTCAGCAACGAACATTTTAACAACGAACGTTTCAACAACGAACATCTCAACTACGAACACTACCACAATGAACACTACAACAACAAGCACCACAACAACGAACATCTTAACATCGAACACTACAACAACGAACACCACAAGAAAGAACATCACAACAACGGACATCTCAACAACGAACATCTCAACAACGTACAGTACAACAACGAACACTACAACAACGAACACCACAACAACGAACACTTCAATAATTAACACTACAACAACGAACAATACAACATTGAACACTTCAACAAAGAACAAAACAACAACGAACACTTCAACAACGAACACTACAACAACGTACACCAAAACAAAGAACACCACTACAACGAACACTACAACAATGAACACCACAACAAAGAAAATTACAACAACGAACACTACAACAACTAACATTACAACAACGAACACCACAACAACGAACACTACAACAACGAACACTACAACAACGAACACCACATCAACGAACATTAGAACAACGAACACTACAACAACGAACGTTATAAGAACGAACTGCACAACAACGGACATTACAACAAGAAACACTAAAACAACGAACAGTACAACAACATACACTACAACTACGAACACTACAACAACAAACACTACAACAACGAACATTACAACAATGAACACTACAACAACGAACACTACAACAACGAACATTACAACAACGAACACTACAACACCGAACACTACAACAACAAACATTACAACAATGAACACTACAACAACGTAGTGTTCGTTGTGAAGACTACAACAACATACACTACAACAACGAACACTACAACAACAAACACTACAACAACGAACATTACAACAATGAACAGTACAACAACGAACACTACAACAACGAACATTACAACAACGAACACTACAACAACTAACATTACAACAACAAACACTACAACAATGAACTTTACAACAACGAACATCTCAATAACGAACATCTCAACAACGAACCTCTCAACAACGAACACTACAACAACGAACACTACAACAACGAACACCACAACAACGAACACCACAACAACGAACATCTCAACAACGAACATCTCAACAACGAACGTTTCAACATCGAACATCTCAACTACGAACACTACAACAATGAACACCACAACAACGAGCACTACAACAACGAACATCTTAACAGCGAACACTACAACAACGAACACCACAAGAAAGAACATCACAACAACGAACATTTCAACAATGAACATCTCAACAACGAACAGTACAACAACGAACTCTACAACAATGAACACCACAATAATGAACACAATGAACACTACAACAACGAAAATCAGAACAACGAACACTACAACAACGATCACTACAACAACGAACACTACAATAATGAACACTACAACAACGAACACCAAGACAACGAACACCACAACAACGAACACTACAACAACGAACATCTCAACAACGAACATCTCAACAACGAACACAACAACAATGAACACAACAACAATAGGAAACACTACAACAACGAACACCACTACAACGAACACAACAAAGAACAATACAACAACGAACACTACAACAACTAACACTACAACAACGAACACAACAAACAAAGAACAATACAACAACAAACACTACAACAACGAACACTACAATAATGAACACTACAACAACGAACACCAAGACAACGACCACCACAACAACGAACACTACAACAACGAACATCTCAACAACGAACATCTCAACAACAAGCACAACAACAATGAACACAACAACAATAACAAACACTACAACAACGAACACCACTACAACGAACACAACAAACAAAGAACAATACAACAACGAACACTACAACAACGAACACTACAACAACTAACACTACAACAACTAACACTACAACAACGAACACCACAACAACGAACATCTCAAAAACGAACACTACAACAACGAACACTACAACAACGAACACTACAACAACGAACACCACATAAACGAACACTAAAACAACGAACACTTCGACGACGAATACTACAACAACGAACACTACAACAACGAACATCACAACAACGAACACTACAACAACGAACACCACAACAACGAACATCTCATCAACGAACATCTCAACAACGAATACTACAACACCAAACACCACAATAACGAACACCACAACAACGAACATTTCAACAACGAACACTACAACAACGAAAACCACAACAACGAACATCTCAACAACGAACATCACAACACCGAACACTACAACAACGAACACAACAAACGAACACGACAACGACGAACACTACAACAACGAACACTACAACAACGAACACCACATAAACGAACACTAAAACAACGAACACTTCGACGACGAATACTACAACAACGAACACTACAACAACGAACATCACAACAACGAACACTACAACAATGAACACCACAACAACGAACATCTCAACGACGAACAACTCAACAACGAACACAACAACAACGAACACCACAACAACGAACACCACAATAACGAACATTTCAACAGCGAACACTACAACAACGAACACCACAACAACGAACATCACAACAACGAACATCTCAACAACGAACATCTCAACAACGAACAGTACAACAACGAACACTACAACAACGAACACTACAACAACAAACACTACAACAACGAACATTACAACAATGAACACTACAACAACGAACACAACAACAACGAACATTACAACAACGAACGTTACAACAACGAACACTACAACAACGAACATTACAACAATGAACACTACAATAACGTAGTGTACGTAGTGAACACTACAACAACATTGTTACGAACCCGGATCCAGCATCCGAGCAAGGAGCAGTAACAACTACGCCATCTGTGGGTCGGCTCCCGAAACCCCCGCCAAACGGACGACGACACCTAGTGAGGACAGCGTGTACTGGCCTCGAGGACCAGTTTCTAGTCTGGTTCAGCGCTCAACACCGCCGCTCCTGACCTCTGGTGAGGTGGTGCTCCGACGACAGCGCCATCTATGGAGTGGATATGTCGGGCGTTTGTATCTGAGCCTGTGAGTGTGGTGTATTAGTGTCCCAGTTATTGATGACGTGTCTGCTTACAGAGCCGACCTGGGACCACTGTGTTGAAGGTGGAGTCAGTCTACCCGAGGCAGCCAGTCTCCATACAGTGAAGTTTGCTGCAGCTTTTGTGACGTCGTCCCCCCGGAAGAACACTGTGGTGTGTTAGCCTGCCATTGGAGTGGCAGTTAAAGGATTTACCCGGGACCGACGGTTGGAGACGATAATCCACTGGGGTATTGAGGACAGGAGGGTGATTGGTGATATCACACGAGACTCCTGTCTAGGGCGTACCCCTTTTATCGTTCGTGGAGTGGCCGTACCAGCCTTGGTGGCTCAGTACCTGCCAGCAGACCTGCTGGACGTGTGGTTGACGGCCTCCACGACGGTGCCCCCAGTGGACCTGTGTTGTGGCTGACCTGTGGCCAGGGTAGACTCGGCGTTCTCAGAGGACACGTCTTGAGGCCACGAAGAAAGCACCGCGGACTCAGCACCTAGCTTCAAGGATCCATAGTCTCCAGCAGAAGACTACAGTGTTGATCCCCTTTGTAAAGTGTTAATACCCCTCCCCCTTGTGTACGTTTTACTTTTATATATTTAAATGGTGATGGTGGACATTATATAATATTAAGTTCTTAACTTTCTTTCCCTACTCCCTTTTAAGTTACTTGCGTCACGGATCTCATCCCTTGATAGCCACTACTGGCTTGGGAACGGATACCTATATCTTCCTCTAACAACATCAGAGCAAGAACCCCGTTGCGTCCCGAGAGGGCCGTAACAACAACAACGAACACTACAACAACTAACATTACAACAATGAACACTACAACAATGAACATTACAACAATGAACACTTTAAGAACGAACACTACAGCAACGAACATTACAGCAATGAACACTACAACAACGAACATTACAACAATGAACACTGCAAGAACGAACACCACAATAATGAACATTACAACAACGAAAATCAGAACAACGAACACTACAACTACGAACATCTCTACAACAAACACCACAACAACGAACTTTACAACAACGAACATCTCAACAACGAACATCTCAACAACGAACACTACAACAATGAACACTACAAAAACAAACACCACAACACGAACATCTCAACAACGAACACTACAACAACGAACATCACAACAACGACCATCACAACAACGAACATCTCAACAACGAACATTTTAACAACGAACGTTTCAACAACGAACATCTCAACTACGAACACTACAACAATGAACACTACAACAACGAGCACCACAACAACGAACATCTTAACATCGAACACTACAACAACGAACACCACAAGAAAGAACATCACAACAACGAACATCTCAACAACGAACATCTCAACAACGTACAGTACAACAACGAACACTACAACAACGAACACCACAACAACGAACACCACAACAACGAACACTTCAATAATTAACACTACAACAACGAACAATACAACATTGAACACTTCAACAAAGAACAAAACAACAACGAACACTTCAACAACGAACACTACAACAACGTACACCAAAACAAAGAACACCACTACAACGAACACTACAACAACGAACACCACAACAAAGAAAATTACAACAACGAACACTACAACAACTAACATTACAACAACGAACACCACAACAACGAACACTACAACAACGAACACTACAACAACGAACACCACATCAACGAACATTAGAACAACGAACACTACAATAACGAACGTTATAAGAACGAACTGCACAACAACGGACATTACAACAAGAAACACTACAACAACGAACAGTACAACAACATACACTACAACAACGAACACTACAACAAGAAACACTACAACAACGAACATTACAACAATGAACACTACAACAACGAACACTACAACAACGAACATTACAACAACGAACACTACAACACCGAACACTACAACAACAAACATTACAACAATGAACACTACAAAAACGTAGTGTTCGTTGTGAAGACTACAACAACAAACACTACAACAACGAACATTACAACAATGAACAGTACCACAACGAACATTACAGCAATGAACACTGCAATAACGAACACTACAACAACGAACATTACAACAACGAACACTGCAACAACGAACATTACAACAACGAACACTACAACAACGAACACTAAAACAACGAACATTATAACAATGAACACTACAACAACGAACACTACAAGAACAAACACCACAACAACGAACACTACAACAACGAACACAACAACAACGAACACTACAACAATGAACACCACAACAACGAACACTTCAACAACGAACACTACAAATACAAACACCACAACAACGAACACTACAAAAACGAACACCACAACAACGGACACTACAACAATGAACACCACAACAACGAACACTTCAACAACGAACACTACAACAACGAACACTACAACAACGAACACCACAACAACGAACACCACAACAACTAACACCACAACCACGAACATCTCAACAACGAGCAATACAACAACGAACACAACAAAAACGAACACTACAACAACGAACACTACATCGACGAACACTACAACAAAGAACACTTCAATAACGAACACCACAAAAACAAACACTAAAACAACGAACACCACAACAACGAACATCTCAACAACGAACAGCACAACAACGAACACAACAACAACGAACACCACACCAACGAACACTGCAACAACGAATACCACAACAATGAACACCACAACAACGAACACTACAAAAACGAACACTACAACAACGAACACTACAACAACGAACATTACAACAATGAACACTACAACAACGAACACTTGTTACGGCCCTCTCGGGTCGCAACTGGTTTCTTACTCTGATGTCGTTAGAGGAAGGATATCCGGCCCCAAGCCAGTAGTGGCTTTCAAGGGATGTGATCAGTAACGCAAGTAAACTAAAAGGGGAAGGGAAAGAAAGGCAAAAACTTAATATAATATAATGACCGCCACCAATAAATAATATATAAAAAGATTACACGGGGGAAGGGGTATAAACACTTATTTACACTGTCGTCTGCTTCTGAAGACTCTGGATCCTCTCAGTGTCAAGCCCTCGGTGCTCTCGTGGCCTCACGACGAATTCTTCGAGAAGCTGAGTCTACCCCGGCCGCAGGCCAGCCAAAACACAGGTCCACTGGGGGCACCGCCGTGGAGGCCGTCAACCACAAGTCCAGCAGGCTGCTGGCAGGTTCCGGATCAGCAACGCTGTTCAGGCCACTCCACGAGCGATACTAGGGTAGCGCCCTAGTCAGGAGCCTCGTGTGATACCACAGATCACTCTCCTGTCTACAATACCCCAGTGGTTAATCGTCTCCAGCAGTCGGTCCCGGGTACGACAATCCTTCAACTGCCACTTCACTGGCAGGGTAACACCACAGTGTTCCTCCGGGAGGCGACTCACAGCTGCTGCAGCAAAGCACTTGGTATGGGGACAGCTGCCTTGGGTAGACTGACTCAACTTCCCTTACAGCAGTCTCAGGTCGACTCTGTAAGCAGACACGTCATCAATACCAGGGACACACTAAAGCACCTCACTTACAGGCTCAGACACAAACGCCCGACGTATCCACTCCATAGATGGCGTTGTCGTTTGAGCACCACCTCACCAGAGGTCAGCAACGGCCGTGTTGTGGGCTGAACAGGACTGGAAACTGGCCCTTGTGGCCAGTACACTTCGCCCTCACCAGGTGTCGTCGTCCTTTTGGAGGGGGTTTTGGGAGCTGACCCACAGATGGCGTGGTCGTCACTGCTCCAGGCCCGGACGCTGGATTCGGGTTCGTAACACCTCCCCACCAAAAAGAATTTGGTTTGGGTTTCTATAAAGAAAAACACAAACCAAATTAGTATGGGAACACAACTCCAAATGGACTCACATGCTTTATAAACTGGAGCGGTGAGGCTGCCTTGTCCACAGAACTGTCCTATTGGGCAATTCCGGCACAATGGGAACTTGCAGATAGAAGGCAATGACCTGCCTGACGTAATCTTCCACCTCTCCACTGCGAGGGGGGGGGCATCATCTCACATCTCTCGAGTAAGGATCGATATCGACCCGATCTAGGGCGACTCGACACTTCCCTATGTCGTGGCACCGATGATGGCTGGTTACAGACGGCATTTCTGGTGCCGGTCCGGTAGTCCTTCAGGGAGCCAGGAACCTGGAACACAGGGGTCTGATAATTCAGAGTGACAGCGACAGTGGGCAAGTCAATACCTACTGCATACGCCTCTACTAGGCTTACACCTAGTTTTAACAGGGCTGCTTGCACACCGAAGATGGCATTCGCTCTGCCACCGTCAGGTCGACCAACGTTCCGTATAACGCTGTATTGAGGCTCAGCAATCACGCGGGGGGTGTCAACCTGCCAGAAACAGTCACTCACATTATCATTTCTCGTACCTCCTGTATCTACCATTACCTTCCAGGTCCCTTCTTCAACTGCAACACTCACTGTGCACGTCTCCAATCCCTGGGACCTCTTCTCGATGTTCAAGGGGGCCATCATCTGTCGGGTCGTCCACTGGGCCTTACTGAGAACACACACAAGAACAAAAAATACCGCTAGGAAACACTTGGTTAATTTAGGGATAAGCTTCCTGAGCCTGTCAAGTCCATAGCCGGCAATATCCACTAGCCTGGTTTGGACCAAAGAGGGCACTAGACCTTTCGAACATACCTCACATACCTCTGACGACTGGGGAATCTCTGGCCGGTTCAATGAACGCTGTACCTTGCCATACCGCAAGTACACATCCGCCTTCGCTCCAGACTCTTTGGTATCCGTGGGTACTTGCACACGAGGCCTCTCTTCTTGCTCAGTTGCTTCTGCCTCCTTAACCGCATGTTCCTCGTCGGGAGAAGAATCAGGAGTCTCTGCTAGAATACTGTCGATCTGCGGGTGAGAGGACAAATTAAACATGTTTAAATCCGGGTCTGTTTGTACCTGGATATTACCACTGCCTGTAGTTACCTCTGACCTTGCTGTTCCGGCCGACTCGTCCACGACCTTGGGAAGATTGATGCTCCAACCTGCCACCAAGTCGTTGGCTAGTACCACGTCAATCCCTGCTATAGGGAGGGTATCGACTACTGCCAACGCACATGTGCCGCTGAAGTAAGGCGAGTCGAGATGTACTGGCACTAAGGGAGCGATGTACTGCGTCCTAGGAAACCCAACCAGGACAACCTGTTGTCTCCCGTCCACACTTATTCCCTCGGGTAACGAGCTTCTTACGATCAGGGACTGGGCTGCTCCACTATCTCTGAGCACTACAACTGATCTGCCAGTATGATCACACGTTACGTACCCGCTTGAAGTGTGAGGGGCGAACAAACTTGGTCCTTCCTGCGTAGTCGTAGACTGGCTTCCTGCTGGTGATGTCACACAGCTCATCATCACTTCCCTACGTGCGCCGCCACCTCTTCTTCCTCGGCACATAGCAGCTACATGCCCTTTCTGCCCACAAGTCCAGCACACCATATTCCTCCTCGGACTCCGGTGTTTCGGACTGCTAGGACTAGTCCTTCGAGGGCTACTTGGGGGCGTCTTCTTAGCGCTTTGTGGGACGGGTCTTTCTTCTTCGTCATGAGGTCTGTCAAACCGGCGTTGGTAATTCCTCGGGACGTACTTAGCAGAAGGCCTGTGCGTCAAGATGTATTCCTCAGCCATGGTGGCTGCCGCACTCAAGGTCTCTACCTGCTGTTCCTCTAAGTACGTCTTCAGGTCTCCAGACAAACAATCCTTGAAGTCCTCTAACAGTATGAGCTGCTCGAGGTCTTCTTTGGTCTCCACCTTCCGAGAAGCACACCATTCCTGGAAAAGTCGCTCCTTAATGGTGGCGAATTCGGTGAAAGTGTGCTCTGAGGTCTTCTTCAGGTTTCTAAACTTCTGCCTGTAAGCCTCAGGTACCAATTGGTACGCCATGAGCACGACCTTCTTCACCTGGTCATAATCGCCAGAGCCATCAAGGGACAACGTGGAGTAGGCGACTTGGGCCTTCCCAGTCAAGACTGACTGTATTATGATGGCCCAATTCTCCCTCGGCCACTCCAAAGAGGCTGCGACTTTCTCGAAGGCCGCGAAGAACTTCGAAACTTCCTTCTCGTTGAACTTCGGGACCATTTTGATGTTTCTCACCGGATCGAAACTATTGGTGTCCATTGTTTGCCTCCGACCACCTAACCGCAATACTTCTAGTTCATGTTGTCTCTGTCTTTCTTTTTCTTCTCTCTCTCGCTGTTTCTCTTCCCTTTCTCGGTCTTCTCTTTCTCGTTTCTCTTCTCTTTCTCGTTCTTCTTTTTCTCTTTCTCGTTCTTCTCTTTCTCGTTTCTCTTCCTCGTTCTTCTCTTTCTCTTTCTCGTTTCTCTTTCTGCCTTCCTTTCTTCTAATTCTAAACGCCTCATCTCTAATTCTTTTCCTAATCTCTCTCTTTCCATTTCAAATTTCTTATCTTCTCTCTTTCTCGCTTCCTCTTCTCTTTCTTTAGCAATTTCTAGCTTTTTCCATTCTATTGCACGATGGATCGCTAGTTCACGCATCTTCACAGTAAGTACACTTATATTTAGTTCACTCTCATCACTTTCGACATCACTGCTCTTACCTTCCTTTTCAGTGGAAGCTATCTCCTCCCCTTCCTTTATACTAGGAGTCTCGCCTTCCTGTTTCTCCTCTGCCTTCAAATGCCGGTGAACCTTGGACAAGATCTCCACACGGGAATCACTGGCACGGATCTTGATCTTCAGGTAGGCGCTCACTAGTACAAGATCCTGTTTGCTCAGATACTTTAATCTGGCAAGACAGTCCTCTCTGTTCAGAAAAGCCTGCACATCGTCCAGATCATCGATGGTAGCTTTTTCTGCCATTGTCACAGATGGAACACTTAACTAGCACTTAACACACCGCTTTCACGTTAGCACTTAACGCACCGAGCACTGTTCCACGTCAATATTGCACTTTATCGCACCAAACACTGCACTTGCCAATATTGCACGTAATTACTTCGGGCACCGCAGTACGCAATATTGCACTTAATCACAGTGAACACTTCGTGCTACAATATTGCACTGAATCACGCCGAGCACCGCACTACTCAATATTGCACTTAATCGCTTAGTCACAGCGAGCACCGCACTGCGCAATATTGCACTTAGACACTCCGAACACCACACAGGACGTATAACGTCCCAATCGTCACACACAGGGGGAATTATTTACAGGGATTACGCCACTTCACCACCCCTGTCAAACATACTAGACAAGGGGACGGATCCCGCTGGGGATGCCAATTATGTTACGGCCCTCTCGGGTCGCAACTGGGTTCTTACTCTGATGTCGTTAGAGGAAGGGTATCCGGCCCCAAGCCAGTAGTGGCTTTCAAGGGATGTCATCAGTAACTCAAGTAAACTAAAAGGGGAAGGGAAAGAAAGGCAAAAACTTAATATAATATAATGACCGCCACCAATAAATAATATATAAAAAGATTACACGGGGGAAGGGGTATAAACACTTATTTACACTGTCGTCTGCTTCTGAAGACTCTGGATCCTCTCAGTGTCAAGCCCTCGGTGCTCTCGTGGCCTCACGACGAATTCTTCGAGAAGCTGAGTCTACCCCGGCCACAGGCCAGCCAAAACACAGGTCCACTGGGGGCACCGCCGTGGAGGCTGTCAACCACAAGTCCAGCAGACTGCTGGCAGGTTCCGGATCAGCAACGCTGTTCAGGCCACTCCACGAGCGATACTAGGGTAGCGCCCTAGTCAGGAGCCTCGTGTGATACCACAGATCACTCTCCTGTCCACAATACCCCAGTGGTTAATCGTCTCCAGCAGTCGGTCACGGGTACGACAATCCTTCAACTGCCACTTCACTGGCAGGGTAACACCACAGTGTTCCTCCGGGAGGCGACTCACAGCTGCTGCAGCAAAGCACTTGGTATGGGGACGGCTGCCTTGGGTAGACTGACTCAACTTCCCTTACAGCAGTCCCAGGTCTACTCTGTAAGCAGACACGTCATCAATACCAGGGACACACTAAAGCACCTCACTTACAGGCTCAGACACAAACGCCCGACGTATCCACTCCATAGATGGCGTTGTCGTCTGAGCACCACCTCACCAGAGGTCAGCAACGGCAGCGTTGTGGGCTGAACAGGCCTGGAAACTGGCCCTTGTGGCCAGTACACTTCGCCCTCACCAGGTGTCGTCGTCCTTTTGGAGGGGGTTTTGGGAGCTGACCCACAGATGGCGTGGTCGTCACTGCTCCAGGCCCGGACGCTGGATTCGGGTTCGTAACAACACTACAACAACGAACACTACAACAACGAACACTAGAACAACGAACATCACAACAACGAACACCACAACAACGAACATCTCAACAACGAACTTTTTAACAACGAACGTTTCAACAACGAACATCTCAACTACGAACACTACAACAACGAGCACCACAACAACGAACATCTTAACATCAAACACTACAACAACGAACACCACAAGAAAGAACATCACAACAACGAACATCTCAACAACGAACATCTCAACAACGTACAGTACAACAACGAACACTACAACAACGAACACCACAACAACGAACACTTCAATAATTAACACTACAACAACGAACAATACAACATTAAACACTTCAACAAAGAACAAAACAACAACGAACACTTCAACAACGAACACTACAACAACGTACACCAAAACAAAGAACACCACTACAACGAACACTGCAACAACGAACACCACAACAAAGAAAATTACAACAACGAACACTACAACAACTAACATTACAACAACGAACACCACAACAACGAACACTACAACAACGAAAACTACAACAACGAACACCACATCAACGAACATTAGAACAACGAACACTACAACAACGAACGGTATAAGAACGAATTGCACAACAACGGACATTACAACAAGAAACACTACAACAACAAACATTACAACAATGAACACTACAACAACGTAGTGTTCGTTGTGAAGACTACAACAACATACACTACAACAACGAACACTACAACAACGTAGTGTTCATTGTGAAGACTACAACAACATACACTACAACAACGAACACTACAACAACAAACACTATAACAACGAACATTACAACAATAAACACTGCAATAACGAACACTACAACAACGAACATTACAACAACGAACATTACAACAACGAACACTACAACAACGAACACTAAAACAACGAACATTATAACAATGAACACTACAGCAACGAACACTACAACAACAATCACCACAACAACGAACACTACAACAACGAACACAACAACAACGAACACTACAACAATGAACACCACAACAACGAACACTTCAACAACGAACACTACAAATACAAACACCACAACAACGAACACTACAAAAACGAACACCACAACAACGAACACTACAACAATGAACACCACAACAACGAACACTTCAACAACGAACACTACAACAATGAACACTACAACAACGAACACCTCAACAACGAACATCACAACAACTAACACCACAACCACGAACATCTCAACAACGAACAATACAACAACGAACACAACAAAAACGAACACTACAACAACGAACACTACATCGACGAACACTACAACAAAGAACACTTCAATAACGAACACCACAAAAACAAACACTAAAACAACGAACACCACAACAACGAACATCTCAACAACGAACAGCACAACAACGAACACAACAACAACGAACACCACACCAACGAACACTGCAACAACGAATACCACAACAATGAACACCACAACAACGAACACTACAAAAACGAACACTACAACAACGAACACTACAACAACGAACATTACAACAATGAACACTACAACAACGAACACTACAACAACGAACACTACAACAACGAACATTACAACAATGAACACTACGACAACGAGCACTATAACAACGAACATTACAATAACGAACACTACAATAACTAACATTACAATAATGAACACTACAACAACGAACATTACAACAATGAACACTACAAGAACGAACACTAAAACAACGAACATTACAACTACGAACACTACAACAACGAACATTACAACAACGAACACTACAACAACGTAGTGTACGTAGTGAACAGTACAAAAACGTAGTGTACGTAGTGAACAGTACAAAAACGTAGTGTACGTAGTGAACTCTACAACAACATACACTACAACAACGAACACTACAACAACAAACACCACAACAACGAACACTACAACAACAAACACCAAAACAACGAACACTTGAACAACGAACACTACAACAACGTACACTACCACAACGAACACCACAACAACGAACACTACAACAACGAACACTGAAACAACGAACACTACATCAATGAACATCTCAACAACGAACATCTCAACAACGAACACTACAACAATGAACACTACAACAACGAACACCACAACAACTAACATCTCAACAACGAACACTACAACAACGAACATCACAACAACGACCATCACAAAAACGAACATCTCAACAACGAACATCTCAACAACGAACACTACAACAACGAACACTAGAACAATGAGCACCACAACAACGAACACCACAATAATTAACACTACAACAACGAACACCAGAACAACGAACACCACAACAACGAACACCACAATAATGAACACTACAACAACGAAAATCAGAACAACGAACACTTCAACAACGAACACTACAACAACAAACACTACAACTACGAACATCTTAACAAGAAACACCACAACAACGAACTTTACAACAACGAACATCTCAACAACGAACATCTCAACAACGAACATCTCAACAACGAACACTACAACAACGAACACCACAACAACGAACATCACAACAACGAACACCACAACAACGAACATCTCAACAACGAACACTACAACTACGAATATCTCAACAACAAACACCACAACAACAAACTTTACAACAATGAACATCTCAACAACGAACATCTCAACAACGAACCTCTCAACAAAGAACACTACAACAACGAACACCACAACAACGAACATCACAACAACGAAGACCACAGCAGTGAACATCTCAAGAACGAACATCTCAACAACGAACGTCTCAAGAACGAACATCTCAACTACGAACACTACAACAATGAACACTACAACAACGAGCACCACAACAACGAACATCTCAACAACGAACACTACAACAACGAACACCACAGCAACGAACATCACAACAACGAACATCACAACAACGAACATCTCAACAACGAACACCACAATAATGAACACTACAACAACGAAAATCAGAACAACGAACACTACAACAACGAACACTACAACAACGAACACTACAACTACGAAACCCTTAACAACAAACACCACTACAATGAACTTTACAACAACGAACACCACAACAACGAACTCCACAACAACGAACTTTACAACAACGGACACCTCAACAACGAACATTACAACAACGAAAATCACAAAAACGACCATTAACACAACGCACACCACAACAACGAACACTACAATAATTAACACTACAACAACGAACAATACAACATTGAACACTACAACAACGAACAAAACAACAACGAACACTTCAACAACGAACACTACAACAACGAACACTCTAACAACAAACACTACAACAATGAACACTACAACAACGAGCATTACAACAATGAACATTACAACAACGATTACTACAACAATGAACTATTGAACTTCAATACAATGAAGTATTGGTGTGACATTATCCAGCTGTTGGACCCTGCCTTTTTGGTGGTGATGCTGGGCGGGTCCAGCCTCCCAGGCCAAACCTCAACACATCCAAGCTAACTAAATTTCCTCCATCTCTGATAGTCATCTAACCCCATGATTCTTTACACAGATTAAACCATCTTTTATAGACCTTAGTCGTGTTGCTTGGTGCTTTTCCTGATAGATCCTCTGCCCAATAGATATTTCCAGAGGAAAGATGAGTAAGATTATTATTGTTGTGGTGTTAGTGGTGGGGATGATGGGAAGATATGCCCAGTGGCAAATGGCGGGGGAATCTTAGAGCAGGAACCAACTGCTCCAGCTGCGGCAGTAGGTGAAGGACTACCAAGAGGACAACACTGGAGTTGGAGGCCAGGCGCGGCAGGTGGCTGTCGATCTCAACCTGCTTCCACCTCTGCCCACTTGTGACCCCTCACTCCTACAGGATCAACGGCTAGACTCCCTCCTGGACCACCTGCCTCTAGTGGGCACACACCGGCGGCAACAACACACACGCATGCAGGTGGAGGGACTCAAGGCCTTCCTGCTGCAGGTGGGAGAGGAGCCCAAGACCCAGCCTCCCGAAGGATGGTTCAGCTGGAAAATAGCAGTGATTTTCGTCTCCGTCCTTCTCTATCTCTGCCTTAACAGTGTGTCAGGCGTACACTCTACGCCCACTCTAGTAGGGAGTACTACTTCCACGGAGCTAAATCTCTCTCCCACAAAGCCTGATCACACACCCTCACATACCGTGTAAACCCAAAAACAGACCGGTACAACACCCAAAACAACAACAACAACAACACCCACAACTACAACATCAACAGGATCAACAACAACAATATCAGCAACAAAAACATCAACAACAACAACATCAACACCCAAGTCAACAACAACAACAACAACATCAATACCCAAGTCAACAACAACAACAACATCAACACCCAAGTCAACAACAACAACAACATCAACACCCAAGTCAACAACAACAACAACAACATCAACACCCAAGTCAACAACAACAAGGACAAACAAAGGCTAAAACCAAACGATTAGGTCGTGGATAACCTGCCCCAGAAAGTTTTAGGGTGCAATTATTGGCCTTAAAGGAAAAAGAATCTAAGATCTTGAGGTCCAATTCAACGTATTTATCTCGCTCAATTGGTGTGAAGGGAGAGCAGAGATCTATGGGTATGATGCGGCAAACATCGAGAGGTGCGAAGACGCCCTCCTCCAGATAATGAAGAGTGGCGCAAAATGAGACTAGGCCTACCTCGGACAACGGGAGTGGTAGTCCCGTTGTTGACAGCGGGAGTGGTAATCCCGTTTTTGACAGCGGGAGTGGTAGCGACGCTACGTGTCCTGTTGTTGGCAACGGGAGTGGTGTGTGTGTGTGTGTGTACACCTTGTTGTACTTGCGGGGGTTGAACTCTGGCACTTTGGTCCCGCCTCATAACTGTCAATCAACTGGTGTACAGATTCCTAAGCCTACTGGGCTCTATCATATCTACATTTGAAACTGTGTATAGAGTCAGCCTCCACCACATCACTGTCTAATGCATTCCACCTGTTAACTACTCTGACACTGAAATAATTCTTTCTAACGTCCCTGTGGCTCATTTGGGTACTCGATCTCCACCTGTGTCCCCTTGTTCGCGTACCACCCGTTTTAAACTTTTTATCCTTAACTACCCTACAAATTCCTCACAGAATTTTGTAGGTAGTGATCATGTCTTCCCATACTCTTCTGTCTTCCAGTGTCGTGAGGTGCATTTTACGCAGCCTTTCCTCGTAACTAATGCCTCTTAGTTTTGGGACTAGTCTAGTGGCATACCACTTAACTTTTTCAAGCTTCGTCTTGTACTTGACAAGACTCTATGCTGGGGCCGTATACTCCAGTCTTACATATGCCGTATACAAGATTCTGAATGATTCCTTACACAGGTTCCTGAAGGTTGTTCTGATGTTAGCCAGCCACGCATGTGCCGCAGATGTAATTCTTTTTATGTGGGCTTCAGAAGACAGTTTTGGTGTGATATTAACTATATCTTTCTCTCTGTGCGTTTCAGGAAGTACTTCATCTCATATTCTGTATCTGGTGTCTGGCCTCCTGTTTCCACCGCCTTGTTTGTGAACTTATCTATTTGTACTCACGTATTTGTGCCTGCAGGATCGAGCATTGACTCTTGAATCCCGCCTTTCGAGCCGGTTTCCTACAGCAATGACTCCGGTCCTATTTCCCTGTCATATCTAGTTTTAAAATTATGAATAGAATTTGCTTCCACAAAATGCTCCTTAAGATCATTCCATTTTTCCACTACTCTCACACTAAAAGAAAACTTCCTAACATCTCTGTGACTCATCTGAGTTTCCAGCTTCCACCCATGTCCCCCCTCGTTCTATTACTATTTTCTGTGGACATTTCGTCTATTTCTACTCTGCCAATTCCCTTCAGAATTTTATTTATTAATATCATATCCCCCTTCCTTCTTTTTTCTAGTGTCGTAAGGCTCAGTTCCTTCAGGCGCTCTTCATATCCCATCCCTCGTAACGCAGGAATGAGTCTCGTTGCAAACTTCTGAACCTTTTCCCGTTGCCTTATGTGTTTCTTCTGGTGGGTACTCCATGATGGCGACATACTCTAAGACTGACTTCACGTCGGCAGTGTAAAGAGCCCTAAATGCCTCCTTAATTAGGTTTCTGAATGATGTTCTTTCTTTTGCCAGAGTAGAGTACACTGCTGTTGATATCCTATTTATATGTACCTCAGGAGTTAGGTTAGGTGCTACGTCCACACCCTTGTCCCTTTCTCGAGTCGTCACAGGTAAGCAGTTCTCCTTCAATGTATACTGTCCCTTTTGGTCTCCTATCACCTTATCCCATTTTCATAACTTTACATTTGCTCGTATTGAACTCCAGTTGCCATTTCTCTGACTATCTCTGCTACCTGTTCAAGTCCTCTTGGAGGATCCTACAATCCTCATCTGTCACAACTCTTGTCATCAACTTTGGGTCATCCGCGAACATCAACATGTAGGATTCTACTCCTGAAAACATGTCATTAATGTATATTAAAAATAGAATTGGTCCCAGCACCGATCCTTGAGGTTCGCTTCTTCCAACCGTTGGAACTACTCCGTCAGTCGATTTATGTGTTGTTTCCAGCTATCGGCGTACACCACTATATCGTCTATGTACACGGCGCAGCCTTCCATCCGTCTTAGCACTTCGTTCATCATCCTCTGAAAACAATTTCCGCTGTTCTTCATACCAAACGGAAGCACTTTGCACTGGTACAATCCGTCTGGAGTAGCAAACGCTGACATCTTTCTCGCACTCGGAGACAAAGGGATTTGATAATATCCTTTCAGCAGATCGACCTTGGTGACAAACCTTGCGTTTCCCACTTGGTCGATGCAATCACTTATTTGGGGCATCGGGTGAGAATCCGACACGGTTATAGAATTCACTTTGCAATAGTCGGTGCAAAAACGATATGATCCGTCACTCTTCTTGACCAGCACACAGGGCGAGCTCCACTCACTGTTGCTGGGCTCAGCGAGATCATTCGCTAGCAGATATTCCACCTCCTGTCGCATAATCTTCCTCTTCTCAAGACTCACCCGATAAGCAATCTGCTTCATTAGCTTTCCTTTGCACACATCCACCTCGTGCACCACACTCATGTGCCGTCGGGGCACATCTGTAAAGAGTGACTTGTTCCTTCTTATCAGGGTCACTAGATCTCTCCTTTTCCCTTTATCCAGATGAAGCAGCCTCTCTTCTGGATGTATCAAACTTTCCGTATTTGACAGGCGCGTACCATCGGCACGGGTCCACTTTCGTTCCTCTGCTGGCAACACTTGGCTCATCTCCATACACAGAACCAATTTCCCTTCTTGCGACTGTGTTTCACACCGTCACTCTCGCACTCTCTTACTCCTCTGGGAAGTATGGCTTCAAACGGTTGATATGACATACCTGTGTCTTGCGGGGGCGATTCGACTTGCTGATCTCATAACTTACAGGACCCACACGCCGAATAACCGAGTATGGACCATCAATTCGTGATTAGGTGACTCTACCTCTCCCAGGTAGCAACATCATCACTCTGGCTTCTGCCTCGAACTCCCTTGAGACAGCCTTCTTGTCGTACCAGATCAGCATCTTCTCTTGCACTGTCTTCAGGCGTTCAGCAGCCAATTCCTTTGCCGTTTCCAATCGTTCATGGAATCTCTGCACATACTCTTCCACTGTCCCTAACGTCTTCTCCACCGTCAACTGCTCCTTCAGCATCAATAACGGGCTCCTTACTTCGTGCCCAAACACCAGTTGGAATGGAGAGAATCCCAGAGACTCAACTATAGCATCTTTGATTGCAAACAGGGCTGGATATACAGCCTCATCCCATTCTGCTCCCTGTTCTGCAAAATACACTCTCAAGATGGTCTTCAGAGTGGAGTGAAACCTCTCAATCGCTCCCTGCGATTGCGGTCTATAAGGTGACGATCGTAGTTGGGCTCTTCCTCAGCTCGCAATAGCCTGCCAAAACCACCTCGTCTGGAAAACCCTTCCACAGTCGGACTGGATCTCCTTGGGCTCACCTACCCAAGCAAGGAACCGCTGAAGGTGTCCCATGACGCATCTCGATGTCATTTTCCGCACTGGGATCGCCTCTGGAAATCTCGTTGAAGCACACATGATGGTCAATAAGTAATTATTTCCCTTTCTTGTCCTAGGCAAGGGTCCCACAACGTCGATTATTAGGCGTTCAAACGCCTAATAATCAAACACCAAAAGGAACTGGAACCAAAGGCGCTTTCGGGATGGCAGGGACGTTCTTCCCCGCCCTCTGGCACGGTAAACACGTCTTGCAAATTCGTCTTACATCCGCGTCCATGCCCGGCTAATAAAAATGTTCCCAAAGTCTGCTTAAGGTCTTAGTTACTCCCAAGTGACCCGCGGGATCCACTGAGTGTGCAAGCTTCAGTACCGCGTTTCTGTACCGCGCCGACGCCACCACCTGATGCCTCACTCTCAGCATACTATCACCCACTTATTCCCTTACCAGTCTCCACTGCCTCATTAGCCCTCCCTTCTCCACGAAGAAGTGAGTCGGTGACTCGGGTCCGGCGAGACCTTCCGCCTCCCGTACCAACTCGGGAAACTCTTCCTTTTGCAGCTCACCTAGACGGGTACGGTCAATACCTAGAGGACTGGTGAGAGTAACTTGGACACTTCTATCTAACCTTTCCTCACCTGTCGCTTGTCTTCTGGCCTCCTCTCAGAACAAATGATCGAGCCCCAGATCACCCTGCATGTTCTCTTCAGGCGTGACTGGATCCGCTCACATCATCTTCCCTGACGTCTCGTCCCGACGTCACCGCACATACCGGAAATGCCACTCTCGCAATTTCCGTTTCGCCGCTGCTGGCGCCCGTCCTGCTGCTCTGTCGATAGGGCTCTATACACTCCTCACCCTTAATCAAATTCGAGAGAACACATCCCCCACAGAAGTCATTCCCTAGGATCGCCTAAGCTTCCATCCTGGGCAGTAAAGCAGACCCCTACCACGAGAGTCTGACAACCATAGTCTGAATTAGGAGTCGCCTTATGAAGGGGCAACCTCACTTGTCTCCCCAACGTCCTTATCAGGGCCTCCCCTGTACTGGAACTTCTGTAGTCCTCGAGGAATAGGAATTCACTAACAATGGTGAAGTCGGATCCCGTGTCCCTCAGCATCCTCGCTGGAACAGGCTCAGCTCCTCTTATCTTCACCGTCCCCTCACACACAAAGGGGTGAATCCTCTTCTCCCTCATCACCGGCATATCACCTGAGTTATTATTGGCTTCTTCGCTTCCTATCCTCGTGAAAGCCACGTTCCCACCGTGCCTGGGGCGACCGCACTCCCTTGCAAAGTGTCCTCATCCCACACAGTTGTATCACCGACCGCCTCTCCTGGGCGACCCTCTACCAGTCACCCTGGTAGCACCAACGGTAGAGATTCCCTGGGTCCTCCTAGGACTCCCCGTTGTCGGTTCCCGGGCAGCAGCACTCGCTCCCGAGCTAGGTCCACTGCTCACAGTTTGGGGCTTCCTCCCCGCATCCCTTGAGCTCTTGAACCGGGTTACTTCATCAGGCACACTACTCTTGAGAGAGTCCCCACCCGTCCTCGCTCCTCCTGAACTCCTAAAGTTCCCTCCCGACCTGGGGTAAGGCGAGTGTCTTTGAGGCCCCTCCATCCTAAGATGTAGTGCCTCCTCCAGCATGTTGGCTCGGTCTGCTGCAGCCTTCAGATCCTTAATACCTGCTTCTCTCACCCTTACGCTCAACTCAGGATGGAGCACTGACATAAAATTCTCCATCACTATCAATCGTTTGATCTCATCCACCGACTCTGCTTCCTCTGCCTTCAACCAACGTAGGAATTTCCGTTCCATATCCCTGGCGGTCTCGGCGTAAGACTTTCCCGACGCTCTCGTACAGTCTCTGAACAGCTTCCGGTACATCTCCGGAGTCATCCGGAACGAGTGGAGCACCGCATTCTTAATTGCGTCGTAACTAGCACACTCCACTAGGTCCAGCATGTTGTAAGCTTCCCGGGCCTCACCGGTAAACCTGCCCCGGACCAGAGCAGCCCAATCATCTTCCGGCCACTCCTTCTGAGTCACTATCCGTTCGAAGTGTTCGAAGAACGCCTCAGCTTCTTGAGGTTCGAACGTAGGTAAGTCACGTTCCATTATCTTGAGGTCATCCCACTGTGCAGGTAGTGAGGGCAATCCACGCTTAACGCGATGCAATTCGACTTCTTTCTTTGCCTTTATCTCCTCTAGTCGAAGTTGTCTCTCTCTCCTTCTCGCCGCAGCCGAGCTTCACGCTCCTCTCTCTGCAGCCAAGCTTCACGCTCACGCTCCTCTCTCTGCAGCCAAGCTTCACGCTCACGCTCCTCTCGCTTCAGCCGAGCTTCACGTTCCTCTCGCTGCAGCCGAACTTCACGTTCCTCTCGCTACAGCCGAGCTTCACGTTTGTTACGGCCCTCTCGGGACGCAACGGGGTTCTTACTCTGATGTTGTTAGAGGAAGTTGTATCCGGCCCCAAGCCAGTAGTGGCTTTCAAGGGATGTGATCCGTGACGCAAGTAACTTAAAGGGGAAGGGAAATAAAGGCAAGAACTTAATATAATATATTGACCACCACCAATAAATAATATATAAAAAGATTACACGGGGGGAGGGGTATTAACACTGTACACAAACGTCTTCTCCTGAAGACTCTGGATCCAAGCTCTTGGTGCTAAGTCTTCGGTGCTTTCGTGGCCTCACAACGAATCCTTTGAGAAGCTGAGCCTACCCTGGCCACAGGTCAGCCAAAACACAGGTCCACTGGGGGCACCGCCGTGGAGGCCGTCAACCACAAGTCCAGCAGGTCTGCTGGCAGGTTCCGGATCAGCAACGCTGGTCAGGCCACTCCACGGGCTTTATTAGGGTAACGCCCTAGACAGGAGCCTCGTGTGATACCACAAATCACTCTCCTGTCCTCAATACCCCAGTGGATAATCGTCTCCAGCAGTCGGTCCCGGGTAATCCTTCTACTGCCACTCCACTGGCAGGGTAACACCACAGTGTTCTTCCGGGGGACGACTTCACAGCTGCTGCAGTAGAGCACAAGATATGGAGACGGCTGCCTTGGGTAGACTGACTCAACTTCCATCACAGCAGTCCCAGGTCGACTCTGTAAGCAGACACGTCATCAATAACAGAGACACACTACAGCACCCCACTTACAGGCTCAGACACAAACGCCCGACATATCCACTCCATAGATGGCGTTGTTGTCTGAGCACCACCTCACCAGAGGTCAGCAGCGGCTGTGTTGAGCGCTGAACGGGACTGGAAACAGGCCCTCGTAGCCAGTACACGTCGTCCTCACCAGGTGTCGTCGTCCATTTGGTGGGGGTTTCGGGAGCTGACCCACAGATGGCGCGGTCGTCACTGCTCCGTGCTCGGACGCTGGATCCGGGTTCGTAACAACGTTCCTCTCGCTGCAACCGAGCTTCACGTTCCTCTCGCTGAAGCCGAGCTTCATGCTCGTCCTCCACTCGCTGCATTTGCGATTCTCTCTCCTCTCGTCGCAGTTGGGCTGCCAGTTGCATCTTCATTACTCCCAGTTGCAGGCTCCTCTTACTACTGCTCGACCCTCCACTGCTCCCACGTTCACTGTGAGTCCTCCCCACACTGGTAGGTGCTTGGGATGGCTCTAGTTGGGACGGTTCACCTTGGGATGGCCCTTCTTGGGACGGCTCTTCCCCTGTTGTCACTTCTCGAGCTGTGAGTTGTGCCATTATTTCTAGCCTACGCTCCGCCACCTTAGTCGTCCTCAATCGGATCCCCAAGTGGCCTGCCACTTGTTGGAGCTGGGCTTTGGTATACTCCTTCAAAATTTTCTCATCCCTCGTATCCATAAATTTCTTTATTTTATCCTCCTCCATCTCTATGTTATCGAGCATACACGACAGCACAGACAAGTTAGTAGGTACTAATTTCACAGTTTCATTCCCTTAGCTGGTTGGGTAACAGTATCACTGAATTCACTGGCAACACTGTATTCGTACCCTGGCAACACTGTCTTGATTAATGCATCCTGGCGAGGTCGCGAGTTCTTGTCATGGGGGTGGGCTGGGGCTCCACTAGCAATCAGCTGCTAGGGGCTCAGAAGGCAGAATACTCAGCCCCCTGAGTCTTGCCTGCCAGACAAAAAGGTTGCAGGAATTCTTTTCCCGCTTCCTTCCCTATCTTCTTTTAACAAGGTCGCCAGCTAGGTTAGTATATCTGCAGCCCAGCGATGCAGTTCAGTGGGTGTATTCTATACTGTTTATTGCCAGAGTGTTGCTACTCCTGTAGATCTGCCACTGGACTGTCAGCCTAAGGCACTCTCCCACAAAAGTCTGTGTGGCTTTAACTCTCTCCAGCCACTACGTTGCTTGTTACCACAATGTTGCCACCATTCCGGCTCCGATACTGGTCGGATGGCCTAGGGTATACTTTTATATAAGTCTGTGCTGTTTTACCACTCTCCAGACGATAAGAGCTTCTATAGAAAACGTGATGTTCCCTAGGTGGTACTATGATAACCTTCGTGTATGCTTATAGAGAATATTATATTGGAGGCACACCTAAACACGATAATAAAATGTGTGAATTTACTGACACAAATTACATGATCACACATACAATCAGTCAATACAGTAAATGAAAAAAATGAAAATAATAAATCAGGAGATCGACAGCAACTCTTCTTACACGACCTCCAACACCTCCTTCAACTGGGCAGATTAGAAAGGAGTCACACACTCTCTCACAGAAGGGCCTCTTCGTCCAAGTTGGCACCTCCTCTGTTGGGATTGAGTACTACAAATGTTGGAGGTAGCATGTTTGGAGCAGATGCTCTTTTGTTTATGATCTTGTTAATAATATTTCATGTACCTGATAATGTTTTTGTTGTTGTTACTGGCGGAGAATAAAACGATGTGGACGAAAATTGTTTGTCTGACCAAAACCATAACAGTGGCGACGAGAATTAAACATCGCTGGCAGAGAGCCTGGGTACGAGACGTGGTGTGAGGATGAAGACAGTGCAGGGTACGTCGTGTGGACGAGTGGACGCTTCGCATATAACAGTGGAGTGTGCTACACCGTGGCCATGGCTACCATGTCAATCGAGCCGTTAAACACTGCCAAGATCTCGTTGGACCTGTGGCTCAGCCTGCTGGAAGCAAACTTTCAGTACCGGGAGATTAAGGAGGACACCACCAAGAAAGCGGTGCTCTTAGTTTCACTGGGTTCTGAAGCATATAGTGTTCTCGGAAATTTGTGTGCACCTGAGCTACCGCACACGAGTACCTATGTAGACTTGATTGCATTGCTTAAACATCAGTATGTGGTGAAACCATCATATCACAGGAGTTTGATGGATTTCCAGAAGAGGACGAAAAAGCAGCAGGAATCCGTACAGGATTTATTTGCGGAATTGAAGGCTTTGGCTAACCACTGCAACTTTGGAGCACAGTTGGACGGCAGGGTTAGGGACCAGTTGTTCATGGCAGTGGAAAAGGAGAATTATTTCCCTAACCTGGTGGCAGAAAATTTGGATCTACAATCGATGACTTCATGGACAGTGCTCGAGAAGATATTGAATCTGGAAAGGGCTTTTGGAAGTAAGACTTCTACTCAGGAAATTATGGTCGTACAGAGCCAGACCAGATGTACACACTGTGGATACAAGCACATAAGTAGCAAGTGCAAGTTTCGTGCATATATATGTAACTTTTGTAACAAGGAGGGACACTTGCAGAGAGTGTGTAGGGAATATCTGAACAGGAACAAAAAGGCCTGGGAGAGGAGACGACCAGGGAATGCAGGAAGAAGAGGTAGTGGTACTGTGGTCAAGGCAGTAGAGGAAGGTAACCTGTCTGAAGAAGCTGCAGGTGAGGAAAACCGACTATATTCGGTGAAAGAAAAGGTATGTTCAGTGAAGTCACAGGTGGTGAATTTTGTAATTAATGGGAAGTTAGTTCCCTTGGAACTGGATACTGGTGCTGCAGTGTCAACATTGTCTAGAGATTGGGCAGATACCTTGCAATTGAATGTAAAACCAGGTAAAAAATCTTTAAGTGCTTATGATAATGTACCGATTAAGGTCTATGGCAAGGTGTCGGCAAAACTAGGTTATAATGGAAAAGAAATTGTCCAGGATTTTTATGTAGTGGATTCACATAATCCTAGCCTATGTGGTAAGGATCTCATGGAAAAAGTGTGAATTTTCTTGGCGGGCCTAGATGAATTGTCGATAGTTAAAACAATTAAAAGTGCCGAGCAAAAGTTAGACAAATATTCAGTGGAGGCAGATAAGCCAATTAATAGCATGGTGGCAAAAATTCACCTGAAAAGTGGGGCTTCACCAAAATTTTTCAAGGCAAGAACAGTGCCGTTTCATTACAAGCAATTGGTAGAATCAGCCCTGGCAAAGCATGTGGCAGAAGGCATCTTAGAGCCAATTACACATAGTGGGCAGCCCCAATTGTACCAGTGTTGAAGGCAGATCGGAAATCCTTGAGAATCTGTGCAGACTTCAAAGAACTGAACAACCGCATACACTGTGAGAAGTACCCTTTACCTACGATAGATGAGTTGTTGTCAGTGGTCTGCAAGGGAGCAATTTTTTCTAAGATTGACCTGAAAGATGCTTACTTGTAAATTCCTGTAGAGGAGGAGAGCCGAAATTGTTAGTGATTAATACCCACAAGGGGTTATTTAAGTATAAAAGACTTCCTTTTGGACTCTCCTCGTCTCCAGCAATTTTTCAGAGATTCATGTCCCAGTTGTTAGTTAACATTGAAGGTGTGGCTAGTTTTTTAGCTGACATTATTGTATGTGGGGAGAATGAGGAAGTGCATGATGCTAGATTAGAACAAATTTTGAATCTTGCAAAAGCACAATGTGAAGATTAATAAGGGAAAAACAACGTTGAAGACCAAGGCCATTGAATATCTGGGGTACCATATTTCAGGTAAGGGCTTTACTCCTTCTCACAAAAATGTAGCTGCTATAATAGATGCCCCAGCCTCAACATCAGTTGGGGAAGTACAGTCTTTTGTTGGGATGGTTACACATTTTTGTAAGTTCGTGAAGAACTTTTCAACAAAATTAGCACCCTTGCATGAATTGTTGAAAAAAGGGGCTAGATTTAAGTGGGCAGCAAGAGAGGAAAATGCATTCAGGAATATTAAGCAGGAATTGATCAATTCTCCAGTGCTCACTAATTTTACAGGTAGACTCCCATTAAAACTGGAGGTAGATGCTTCCCCAGTAGGAGTGGGTTGTGTATTATTACAGGAAGTAGATGGTCAGGATAAAGTAGTATATTTTGCTAGCAAGAAATTATCTCCTGCGGAACAGAATTATTCTCAGTTAGATAAAGAAGCCTTAGCTTTGGTATATGCTGTAAAAATACTGAGGTATTTTCTACTGGGGAGGAAATTTCTTGCTAGAACAGATCATAAACCCCTGCTAGGATTGTTTGGCAAAGGTAAGCAGATTCCAGTTAATGCCAATGCTAGAATTCAAAGATGGGCATTACTACTCTCTCAGTTTGAGTATGATTTAGAGTTTAAGCCAGGCAAGGATAATGTAGTAGCTGATGCATTAAGTAGATTGCCTGTGACAGAAGAATTAAATTCCAGTATTCCAGTGGAGTATGTTAACCTGGTGGAATCTATGTCTTTTGAGGATATTTCATTCCAGACTATTAGGAAGGCAACTGGTAGAGATCCTAAATTAAGTCTGTTGTTGAAAAATGTCAAATATGGTTGGAATGATAATTTGTTATTGTCAGAGTATGCTGCAGTAAAGGCTGACCTTAGTATTCACCAGGATGTACTCTTGTATAGGAATAGAGTGGTGGTGCCAGGGGAACTGAGATGTAAGATTTTGGAACAGCTGCATGTAGGCTATAATGGCATAAATGCTATGAAAGCAGAAGCTAGAAGTTGGGTTTGGTGGCCAAAAATAGACCAGGATATTGCTGAGGTAACAAAAAATTGTCATATTTGCTTTAAGAATTATCAGAAACCCCAGGCCCCAGTACTTTCTTGGCCATGCACTGGAAAACCCTGGTCTAGACTTCATGTAGATTATGCGGGACCTATGGATAATAAATATTACCTAGTGGTGGTGGATTCATACACCAAATTTTTGGATGTGCATGTGTGTAATTCCACCACATCATCTGTAACTTGTGAATTACTAAGGAAAACATTTTGTAATTTTGGATTGCCAGACATAATTGTCTCAGACAATGCTCCTTATTTTGTTTCTGTGGAAATGGAGGATTTTTTTCGGAAAAATGGTATTAAACATGTAACACCTGCCCCCTGTAATCCTTCTTCAAATGGTCTAGCAGAGAGAGCAGTGAGATCCTTGAAAGAATGGTTAAAGCGGTTTACGGAAGGTACTATTAATACAAAACTTTGTAGATTTTTATATAATCAAAGGAAAATGTTCATTCTACTACTGGTAAATCTCCTTCTGAATTACTGTTTAATAGACACTTTAAAGTGCACATGGAAGCAGTAAAGACAGATCCCAATAAAGAGAAATCGGTAACTAGCTTGGCCAGTCAGTTGGCTCAGGGAGAGGAATTGTTGTTTAATGAGGGGGATGCAGAATATGCAAGGAATTTTGGAAGTGGAAAGCCCTGGGTGGAAGAGAAAATTAGGGAGGTCCTGGGCCGCAGGAACTTCACTGTGCAAGTGCAGAGTTTTGGGAACATTAATTGGAAAAGGCATGCCGATCAGCTCATGCCAAGGTTCCCAGGAAATTTTGAAGACCCTTCAGGTGGGGGTGGGGCAACTAGTGATATCCATCCTAATAATGAAGGGATAGCAGCACCTGCAGGAGACAGGAAGGCAGAGCAAGGGGCAGTAGAGGGTAATGGGGATACAGTTAACCCTATAGACTCTAAAAGGAGTAATTCAGAAGAATGTTTCCCAGAAGTAACAGGTCAGGACTCCCAGTTGAGAAAATCAGGAAGAGTCATATGACC
>NC_091182.1:4934651-4976760 GCF_040958095.1 Procambarus clarkii | reverse complement strand
GACACGAGTTCTCTCACATTGACAGTGGCTTGACGAAAAATGCAGACTGACCCCTCACTCATCTGGTGCCTTCGGGAGGTAGAGATGTTTGAGATATATATCTCGAACTATCTACTTCTTTTGTAAGGTCTGATGGCGTAGTGAGTTAAAGCATACTAGTTATGCCAGCTACTGGAAGGTAGTTGTGCTTTCTGGGTTCGAGTCCCACTGGTGGGTGTTGTCCAAAGATTGTATATCTTCACTTGTGGTTTATGCAAGTATAGGCTTATATGCTGGACACGAGTTCTCTCACATTGACAGTGGCTTGACGAAAAATGCAGACTGACCCCTCACTCATCTGGTGCCTTCGGGAGGTAGAGATGTTTGAGATATATATCTCGAACTATCTACTTCTTTTGTAAGGTCTGATGGCGTAGTGGGTTAAAGCATACTAGTTATGCCAGCTACTGGAAGGTAGTTGTGCTTTCTGGGTTCGAGTCCCACTGGTGGGTGTTGTCCAAAGATTGTATATATATATATATATATATATATATATATATATGTCGTACCTAGTAGCCAGAACGCACTTGTCAGCCTACTATGCAAGGCCCGATTTGCCTAATAAGCCAAGTTTTCATGAATTAATTGTTTTTCGACTACCTAACCTACCTAACCTAACCTAACCTAACTTTTTCGGCTACCTAACCTAACGTAACCTATAAAGATAGGTTAGGTTAGGTTAGGTTAGGTTGGTTAGGTTCGGTCATATATCTACGTTAATTTTAACTCCAATAAAAAAAAACTGACCTCATTCATAATGAAATGGGTAGTTTTATCATTTCATAAGAAAAAAATTGAGAAAATATATTATTTCATAAAAACTTTGCTTATTAGGCAAATCGGGCCTTGCATAGTAGGCTGAGAAGTGCGTTCTGGCTACTAGGTACGACATATATATATATATATATATATATATATATATATATATATATATATATATATATATATATATATATATATATATATGTCGTACCTAATAGCCAGAACGCACTTCTCAGCCTACTATGCAAGGCCCGATTTGCCTAATAAGCCAAGTTTTCATGAATTAATTGTTTTTCGACTACCTAACCTACCTAACCTAACCTAACCTAACTTTTTCGGCTACCTAACCAAACCTAACCTATAAAGATAGGTTAGGTTAGGTTAGGTAGGGTTGGTTAGGTTCGGTCATATATCTACGTTAATTTTAACTCCAATAAAAAAAAAATGACCTCATACATAATGAAATGGGTAGCTTTATCATTTCATAAGAAAAAAATTATAAAAAATATATTAATTCAGGAAAACTTGGCTTATTAGTCAAATCGGGCCTTGAATAGTAGGCCAAAAAGTGAGTTCTGGCTACTAGGTACGACATATATATATATATATATATATATATATATATATATATATATATATATATATATATATATATATATATATATATATATGTCGTACCTAGTAGCCAGAACGCACTTCTCAGCCTACTATGCAAGGCCCGATTTGCCTAATAAACCAAGTTTTCATGAATTATTTGTTTTTCGACTACCTAACCTACCTAATCTAACCTAACCTAACTTTTTCGGCTACCTTACCAAACCTAACCTTTGAAGATTGGTTAGGTTAGGTTAGGTAGGGTTGGTTAGGTTCGGTCATATATCTACGTTAATTTTAACTCCAATTAAAAAAATTTTACCTCATACATAATGAAATGGGTAGCTTTATCATTTCATAAGAAAAAAATTAGAAAAAATGTATTAATTCAGGAAAACTTGGCTTATTAGGCAAATCGGGCCTTGAATAGTAGGCCAAAAAGAGAGTTCTGGCTACTAGGTACGACATATATATATATATATATATATATATATATATATATATATATATATATATATATATATATATATATATATATATATATATATATATATATATATATATATATATATATATATATATATATATATATATATATATATATATATATATATATATATATATATATATATATATATGTCGTACCTAGTAGCCAGAACGCACTCCTCAGCCTACTATGCAAGGCCCGATTTGCCTAATAAGCCAAGTTTTCGTGAATGTATTGTTTTTCGACTACCTAACCTACCTAACCTAACCTAACCTAACCTAACCTAACCTAACTTTTTCGGTTACCTAACCTAACCTAACCTAACTTTTTCGGTTACCTAACCTAACCTAACCTATAAAGATAGGTTAGGTTAGGTTAGGTAGGGTTGGTTAGGTTCGGTCATATATCTACGTTAATTTTAACTCCAATAAAAAAATTTGACCTCATACATAATGAAATGGGTAGCTTTATCATTTCATAAGAAGAAAATTAGGGAAAATATTTTAATTCAGGAAAACTTGGCTTATTAGGCAAAACGGGCCTTGCACAGTAGGCCGAGAAGGGCGTTCAGGCTACTAGGTACGACATATATATATATATATATATATATATATATATATATATATATATATATATATATATATATATATATATATATATATATATATATATATATATATATATATATATATATATATATATATATATATATATATATATATATATATATGCACAAACTACCCTATTCCAGTAGCTGAAGTTTATAACTTTTTAGACACTCAACCCACCAGGGGACTCGAACACTGGCCAACAAGGTGGCAGTTGCATGCTGTATCCACTACACTATACTTCAAAGCCATAAGAGAGGTAGGAATTCTGGGGTATTTAACCAACCAGAACTCCAATCCTCTCCCAGGCAATGAGATAGTGTGGGACCTCGGATGCTCTTTCATCGGTTCCTGTTATATGGGAAAACTCAGTGCCAAATGCTTAATGCACAGACTACCCTATTCCAGTAGCTGAAGTTTATAACTTTTTAGACACTCAACCCACCAGGGGACTCGAACACTGGCCAACAAGGTGGCAGTTGCATGCTGTATCCACTACACTATACTTCAAAGCCATAAGAGAGGTAGGAATTCTGGGGTATTTAACCAACCAGAACTCCAATCCTCTCCCAGGCAATGAGATAGTGTGGGACCTCGGATGCTCTTTCATCGGTTCCTGTTATATGGGAAAACTCAGTGCCAAATGCTTAATGCACAGACTACCCTATTCCAGTAGCTGAAGTTTATAACTTTTTAGACACTCAACCCACCAGGGGACTCGAACACTGGCCAACAAGGTGGCAGTTGCATGCTGTATCCACTACACTATACTTCAAAGCCATAAGAGAGGTAGGAATTCTGGGGTATTTAACCAACCAGAACTCCAATCCTCTCCCAGGCAATGAGATAGTGTGGGACCTCGGATGCTCTTTCATCGGTTCCTGTTATATGGGAAAACTCAGTGCCAAATGCTTAATGCACAGACTACCCTATTCCAGTAGCTGAAGTTTATAACTTTTTAGACACTCAACCCACCAGGGGACTCGAACACTGGCCAACAAGGTGGCAGTTGCATGCTGTATCCACTACACTATACTTCAAAGCCATAAGAGAGGTAGGAATTCTGGGGTATTTAACCAACCAGAACTCCAATCCTCTCCCAGGCAATGAGATAGTGTGGGACCTCGGATGCTCTTTCATCGGTTCCTGTTATATGGGAAAACTCAGTGCCAAATGCTTAATGCACAGACTACCCTATTCCAGTAGCTGAAGTTTATAACTTTTTAGACACTCGAGTCCCCTTGTGGGTTGAGTGTCTAAAAAGTTATATATATATATATATATATATATATATATATATATATATATATATATATATATATATATATATATATATATATATATATATATATATATATATATATATATATATTATATATATATATATATATATATATATATATATATATATAATATATATATATATATATATATATATATTTTATTAAATATGACCGAAAAAGTAAGATTAATAATTCTAACACGAATTTTCTCAATCTTTCGTACATTATGCTTCACTGTTGGAGGTAAATCAAAAATCACTTCTCCAAAATTCATTTTTATTTCTAGTCTGACGCGACACGGGCGCGTTTCGTAAAACTTATTACATTTTCAAAGACTTCACAAATACACAACTGATTAGAACTTGCGTTTCCCTGATTTTATATCTACATTTGAGTGAGGTGGGAAGGGTGATGTGGCATTACATTTGAGTAAGGTGGGAAGGATGATGTGGCATTAGAGGATATTAATAGGGTATTAAAAGTATCAACACAAGACAGAACACGAAACAATGGATATTGAATAGAAGTGTTTGTATGTATAAGCAAGTAGATGGGGTCGCTATGGGTTCTCCCCTAGGTGTCCTGTTTGCAAACTTCTACATGGGTACCATCGAGCAAAAAGTCTTAGTCGACATGAACTTGAAACCGGCCATATACTGCAGGTATGTTGACGACATTTTTACACAGGTACCTGATGTCAGACATCTGCAGGAGCTGAAGGAGGCATTTGAGCAGAGTTCCGTGCTGCGTTTCACTTACGAGAAGGAAAAAGATGGGAAGCTGCCTTTTCTAGATGTAACAGTCATGGAAAAGGGCGGAGGTTTCCACACTGCAGTCTACACAAAGGAAACAAACATAGGAATGTGCCTAAATGCCAACAGCGACTGCCCTGACAGGTACAAGAGGAGTGTTGTTAACGCATACGTCGACCGTGCTCTCAGCCACAGCTCAGAATGGAAGCAAGTCGACGAAGAACTCTGTAGGGTAAGGCAGGTTCTAGTCAATAACGGCTTCTCCAATGGTTTCATCGAAGACATCATAAGAAGGAAAGTGAAAAGCCATGCAACCTCCGAAGAGACAACTAACACAACACCTATACCCCCTATTAGACTATTTTACAGGAACTTCTTTTCCACAGCTCATAAAACAGAGGAAAGGGTCCTGAAAGATATTGTTAATAGAAACGTTATCCCTACAGACAAAAATCAGAGGATACAACTGACGATTTACTATAAAACCAGAAAAACGGCCAGCCTACTCATGAGAAACTCTCCAGACACGAAACAGAACGCTTTAAAAGAGACTAACGTCGTCTATGCCTTCAAATGCCCACTTGGGGACTGTAAGCTCCAAAAAACCCAGTATATAGGCAAGACAACAACATCTCTTTCTAGGCGTTTAACGATGCATAAACAACAGGGCTCCATTAAGGAACATATAATCTCTTCCCATAACCAAACCATCGCCAGAGAAATCCTAGTAAACAACACAGAAATCATCGATAGATACAGCGATAGCAGGCGGCTAGACGTTTGCGAGGCACTACACATCAAGAAGTCAACACCAGCAATCAACAGCCAATTATTGCACAACTATATTCTACCCACCTCAAGACTCCGCTCCAATATAGAAGCATCAAGAAATATGGACCAATAGGCTTTCTACAAACACTTCTATTCAATATCCATTGTTTCGTGTTCTGTCTTGTGTTGATACTTTTAATACCCTATTAATATCCTCTAATGCCACATCATCCTTCCCACCTTACTCAAATGTAATGCCACATCACCCTTCCCACCTCACTCAAATGTAGATATAAAATCAGGGAAACGCAAGTTCTAATCAGTTGTGTATTTGTGAAGTCTTTGAAAATGTAATAAGTTTTACGAAACGCGCCCGTGTCACGTCAGACTAGAAATAAAAATGAATTTTGGAGAAGTGATTTTTGATTTACCTCCAACAGTGAAGCATAATGTACGAAAGATTGAGAAAATTCGTGTTAGAATTATTAATCTTACTTTTTCGGTCATATTTAATAAAATATGTCTACAGGAAAGACTGCTACCAAAATATACTAATATATATATATATATATATATATATATATATATATATATATATATATATATATATATATATATATATATATATATATATATATACCTAGAAGGGGTGCCACCTCTGGTGCAAGTGTAGGTACCTACAGCCTCGGAGAAGAAAATAAAGAGTACTCAGAGAAGACCTTGTGGATCCTCACTGAACACTTTGATATTTTCTTCTCCTACCACCCCTATTCTTTTGGTATGTGTGTATATTTATCTAACTTTATTTCAAAATGTCATTACATAAACAAAGTTACAATATTGATTACATGCAGGGTACACGGCTGCTTGTCACAAGTTGAATAGCTCCTCCTGCTTCTCAGATGGCGGGCAGGAACCATGGATGCAGTGAGCATTTCCTCTTTGGATTGCCACACTAAAGCGCTGAAAAAGAAAACTGGCAGCTCTAGGGTCTCTAGTTGTTTCGATTAGCTTAGATCCCAACTCCTTCATAAAGCTAGCAGCACTTTTACCCCAGGCACCAAGTGTCTCTGAGGCAATGGAGACAAAATTGTAGTAGTGCTCAAGGTCTCTGTATTTACGTGACTTGGCCGCTTCCTGGTGATTGGCAGTTTCTCCTGCTTGTGTAGCACTGAAGTACACATAGGTATTGGCTAAAGTTGAAACAGAAGTGTAGTCCCACACCAACTGTCTACCATTCTTCCAGGGGTTCACCGTGATTCCGTCAGGGCGACCGACAGGCTCATCAGAGTTGTGGGACATTAGGTAACGGGGCTCTCTCTCTGCTGGACAACCGGCTGTGGTAAGGGTTCTCTTAATAATGTCATTCACCTCGCCGTGTCTTGCATGCCATCTTCCTGTCCTTTGGCAGAGAAGGCCATGCCGTCCGTACCTGTCGGCCTCTGCCTCGCTGCAAATACACCTGTATTCGGTGTGGATTGGGGCGGAGAGCCACAGCAATTCGGAGGGCCTGCGGTGTGAGACAGGTGCCGGTTGCTGACATTGGGGTTGCTAATAGGAAATCTATTGTATGGGGAGCTGCTACAGCTCTAAGTCGGGCAGTGTCATGTGGTGTTGTCGCAGCTTCTAGCAAAGTCGCAGCTTCTTGGTCGGCAATGGGGCGATCCCAGCTGGATTGCTTATGGGCTTCAGAAGGCAGTGGTTGGGGTGCTGGTCCTGCGAGAGATAGTCGTGGGCCACCGATCATGGCTGCAAGTTCCCAACTACTAAGACTTGTGCCATGACTTTTACTCGGACACAGGTCGTTCTTTGTCCCTCTTTGTCACTTTATGGTCATCCCCTTGAATACAAAGATTCTGCGAAGCTTTTGGGGGTTTTCTTTGACACTCGTTTGACTTGGTCTCCCCATATCTCTTACCGCCGTGTTGAGTGCTCTAAGGCCCTTATCCACCTTCGGGTATTGTCCCATACTTCTTGGGGAGTGGATAGGCGCACTCTCCTTGCTTTACATTCCTCTCTCGTCCTGTCTAAGCTTGATTATGGTTGCCCTGCTTACTCGTCTGCTTCTCCTTCTAGTCTTCGCCGTCTTGATGCTTTGCAACATACTGGGTTGCGCCTCAGTTCTGGTGCCATACGTTCGACTCCAGTCCTCAGCTCTATGTTGACACTGGCTTCCTATCTCTCCAGGACCGTCATGATCGCTACTGTCTTCGCTATCTTGCGTGGTCCTTGCAACATCCTTCCTCTCGCCTCTGTCGTGCTTTAACTTTTACCCCTCCTGCAGTTCCTGTTCCTCTTCACCACCTCTCAATTTCTGTCCAGTTATCTCCCTTATAGATTTCTCTTTCCATTCGTATTTCTAATATTTCTCCTCATGTTGTTCCTTCTTTTCCTCAATGGAAAGTCCCGCTTCTGCAGTTTTGTACATCCTTGACCCGCATCCCTAAAGCTTTTACCCCTCCTACGGTTCTAAAACGCCTTTTCCTTGAGCACTTTTCTTCTCACTTCCACACTGTTTCCGTCTTCACCATTGGGTCTAAGTCTGCGGACGGTGTTGGCTACTCTGTTGTTTTTCCTGATCTCACTTATATGTGTCGCTTACCTCCGGAGACTAGCATCTTCACAGCAGAGCTTTATGCTATTCTCTATGTTCTTCGTCTCTTGCTCTCTCCTTGTCAATCTTCCTTTGTAGTTGTTATTGACTCTCATAGTGCCCTCATGGCTCTCGGGTCCTTTAATCCGGTTCATCCAGTGGATGTCGAGATCTAGCATTGGCTGTTTTTTGTTCACAGTAAATTTAAGTCGGTTGAGTTTTGTTGGGTTCCCATCCATATTGGTGTCTCTTTAAATGAGCGTGCAGATGCTGCCGCGAGGGAAGCTGTCCGCTCTTGTCCCATCTCTCGTAAAGGTATTCCTTATTCCGACTTTTGCGCAGTTATCCATTCCTCCGTCCTTACCCGTGGGTAGGCTTGTTGGTTGTCTGTTACTGGTAACAAACTACGTTCTCTTGAAAGTTGTCCTCGTGGCCGTCCTCCTACCACCGTAACTGGCGATCGGAAACGGCTCTGGCAAGGTTGCATATTGGGCGTACTCGCTCAACACATGGTCACTTGAAGGAGCGCCGCCCTGTTCCTTATTGTCCTAATTGCATTGTCCCTCTTATGGTCGTGCATATCCTTGTTGAATGTCCTTCCTTCCAGGACGAGCGTGTGTCTTGTTTTCCGACCATCCTTCGCAGTCGCTTGTCTCTCGATAGTATTCTTGGTGACTCGGAAACTTTTGATATCGTTCGTCTTATGCGTTTCTGTTCTCGTATTGGTGATATTTAGCGCCCTCTGATTATCTCGCACATATGATGGTGCTACATAGCCTTCCCAGTTTGGTACCTTCTTTTTGATAACTACTTACTTTACTTACGTGTGTAACACCCATGTTAAACAGTTTATCCTTTTCTACCCTGTCAATTCCCCTGAGAATTTTATAGGTAGTGATCATGTCATTCCTTACTCTTCTGTCTTCCAGTGTCGTGAGGTGCACTTCCCGCAGACTTTCCTCGTAACTCATGCCTCTTAGTTCTGGGACTAGCCTAGTGGCATACCTCTGATCTCTTTCAAGGTTCGTCCTGTGCTTAACATGGTATGGGTGTACTCGCCTAATTATGCTTGCGGGGGTTGAGCTCTGGCTCTTTGGTCCAATATGTGTGTACGTGTATGTGGGTGTGTATGCGTGTGTGTTTTGTGTGTGTACTCACCTAGTACTCACCTGGTATACCTTGTGTGTGTGTGAATGTGTGTGATAGTGTGTGTGGAATAAAAGTACTTATAGGTGAGCATTGTTTTGTGTGTTGTGTGTGGATAAGATGGTGCCTGCAGCCTGGAGTGTAATATGATACTGCGAGGTCTGTGGTCAAGCGGTTGGAAGGCGAGGCTGTGCTGGCAGTCAGTGTCACTCTGGCTGCTGTAGGCCTCACAGGATCGTATCTCCAGCCTGACCATGGTATATCATCATCAGCCATCTCTCTCTTTCTCTCGTTCTATCCATCTCTCTTCTTTCCCTCCCTTCTTCTCTCGTTCTATCTATTTTTCTTCAATCTCTCCTCTCTCTCTCTCTTCCTCTTCCTCTTGTCTCTCTTCTCTCTTTCTCGATTCTTCTCTTCTTCTTCTCCCTATCTCTCTCTCCTTCTTCCTCTTCTCTCTTTCTCTCACTCTCTCTTCTCTCACTCTCTTCTCTCACTCTTCTTTTTCTCTTTCTCTTCTCTCACTCTTCTTTTTCATTTCTCTTCTCTCACTCTCTTTTCTTCATTCTTCTCTTCACTCCTCTCTCTCCACTTCTTTCTTCTTTCCTCTTCACTCTTTTCTTTTTGTATCTCTCTGCTTCTTCTCTCTTTTCTTCTCATATATCTCTGTTTCTTCTCTCTCTCTTCATCTTCTCTCCCCTTCTCTCTCCCTCTCTTCCTCGTCTCTCTCCTTCTTTCCTTCTCTTCCTCGTCTCTCTCCTTCTCTTTCCCTCTCTTCTTCACCCTCTCTCTCTCTCTCTCTCTCTCTCTCTCTCTTTCTTCTCATTCATTCTGCTTCTTTCTCGCATCTTCTCTCTCTCTAATTCTCTCTTTTTCTTCTCTTACTCTCTTTCTCCCTCTCTCCCCTCTGTCTCCCTCTCTTTCTTTCTCTCTCCCTCTCTCCCCTCTGTCTCCCTCTCTTTCTTTCTCTCTCCCTCTCTCTCTCTCTCTCTTTCTCTCTCCTCTCTCTTTTTCTCTTCTCTCACTCTGTCTTCTCTCTCTCTCTCTCTCCTCTTTCATCGCTCTTCTCTCTCTCTCTCTCCCTCTGTCTCTATCTTTCTAAATGCAATGAAGATAATTATACCTAATGTAATCCAATAATAATAATTAGAATTATCGTTTTAAAAATCATTGCTCCACAACGTTATACCATAATATCTAAAACACGTTTTATTAACACGTTACGCCCCCACGTTTTATACTCGTCTTTACAAATTCATTTTGCATTTTTAGCATGTTTAGAAAACATGAAAATGTTTGGCGGGCTATTACCCAAATGGACAAGTATGTGGTTCACTGCCGCCTCTTGGATGGGTATGGGGTCCATTATTGCCCACAGAATGGGTATGGAGTCCACTACTGCCTATAGGATGGGTATCGGATCCACTACTGCCCACAGGATGGGTATGGGATCCACCACCTTCCACAGGATGGGTATAGGGCCCAGTACCGTCCGCAGGATGAGTTTGGGGTCACTACCGCCTACAGGGTGGGTATGGGGTCCACTACAATTCACTACCACCTGTAGGATGGGTATACCTGATTTACCTGAGGGTCACTAACCCTAGTGGCCTCGACGAAGACAGGAGGCCGGCGGCCCAACGAAGGTCCCACCCATTTGTAGTGGTAGTAGTTGCAGTGGTAGGCATAGTACTTCTGCCAGTTCCTTCAAGACTTTGGATTGGATTCCATCCACACCTGGGGGCTTTCGAGTCTTTTAGTTTTTCAATGTTCTTTCTAATTATTTCGCATGTTATGAGTATATCCCTAAATTCGTTCTTCTCCCCTCCTTCAAACATTTGTATGGGTGATGTGATGTCATCCAGCCTTACAAGTGTAAACACTGATGTAAAATAATCATTTAGTGTGTTTGCTGGCCATTTATCATCCATTATAGCTTGGATAGTCTCATCGTTTAAGTGTCCAACTGAGTCCTTTGTTTTGGTTTTACTTCTTATATAGGCGTAGAACGATTTTGGATTTTTCTTTAAGTTTTGGATAAGTTTTCTTTCGTAGTTTCTTTTGACTGCTCTGATTTTCTGAGTGGCAGAGTTTAGTGCCCATTTGTAGAACTCATAATCAATGATGTCCATCGAGGATATATGCATTCTCTAGAGGTTCCTTTTGGTTACAATGCTCGAGTTACGACCTGTGTCATCAATCTAGTTCCTTTTCATGTCTTTCTTCTTTTCGATACATATTTTTAAATGAGTTCCATGATGACCATCTTGAAATTTTGCCAAGATGCTTCCGTGCCATGTTCGCCCATCAGCTTCCTCTAGGAGATGGTTTGCAGTTCCTCTCTCATTCCTTGTTAGTCACCTCGATGGTAATCTACAAATTCATCATCTTTGACCTTTATGTGAGTTTTTATGTTCTTAGTCCATCTTAAAATATGGTGGTCGCACGAGGGGTTTAGCTTTTCCCCAACATGAATTTGATCAATCATGTCCTCTTCTGTTGTTAACACAAGATCCAGTATGCTATTACCACGTGTGGGCTCCACCACATGTTGTATGAGGAAGGAGACCTGCACAATGTCGAGAAATTGTTCACCTTCTGCTTGAGATGTTAAGTTGATCCAATCTATGGCCACGTGGTTAAAGCCCCCCATTATTAGGGTTTGGATTTCAGATGCTGCATTGATCACATTATGCAGATCCGCATTTCCTCTGCTGCTGTGTCAGCGCTGTAGCATACAACCTCTCATTTTGTTACCATTTTGAGTTTGTATGTTGCACCATACCTACTCTAGGGAACCCATTGTGTTCAGTACCTCATTGGTGGTTGCATAAAAGTACTGTTCACATATAGCTTCACCTCGCCTGCTCTTGTTGCTCTGTCCTTTCTGAATGGTCGGTGGTATCCTGGGAGATGGAATTCCCTTATGCTAGTGGTACCAATTTTTAAGAAAGGAGATAGATAACTTGTGTCAAACTATTGTCTAATTAGCCTAACGTTACTTGAATCGATAACTGCAAATACCATTCGTCTTCATCTTGAAAAACATAAATTAATAAATGAATCACAACATGGTTTTAAAATTGGGAATTCACTTTAAAAGAATTTGCAATTCATTAAAATTGCAATTTGCAATTTTAATGAATTTTTAATGAATCATTTTACTCCAGCATAGTTGAGGAAGTTGATAGGGAAAAGACTGATTAAAAAGATAGAGGCTCATGGTATTGGGGGGTGCTATATTAAGTTGGATTAGGGTATGGCTGTACCAAAGGAAACAGAGTTAGTATAAATGGGGGTAAGTCAGAGTGGGAAATGTTGTAAGTGGAATGCTCTGTCCCGGGGGCCTCTGTTATTCATAATATATATATATATAAATAATTTAGATTCAGGTTTGAGCATCAATATTTGCATATTTGCCAATGATACAAAAATCGGGAGGGGAAATAAACATGGAAAAAGATTCACTATCACTTCAAAACGATCTAAATAGGGTTTTAAAATGGTAGAAAGATTTGCAGATGCAGTTTAATGCTGACAAATGTAAGGTTTTGAGGTTAGATAATGATGATAGTTACAAGATACAAGCTAGATGGTGTTGAGATTACAAAGTTGGATTGTGAAAAGGATCTGGGAGTTATGATTAGTAAGAATTTAAAACAAAAAAATCAATGCATATATGTTCGTAATAAGGCAAATAGGACACTGGGATTTATTTATCATAGCATTAGTACTAAGACACCTGGTGTGATCCTTAAGCTATATCTTGCTCTGGTTAGGCACTATTTAGATTATGCATTTCAGTTTTGGTCGTTATACTATAGAATGGATATAAATTCACTAGGACACGTCCAGCGTAGGATGACAAAGTTAATCCCTCAAATTAGAATCCTGTCACATGAAGAACGAGTGACAAAGCTTAAATTTCATTCTCTAGAAAGGCGAAGAGTTAGGGGTGTCATGAAAGAGGTGTACAAGTGGATGAATGGGCATAACAAGAGGGATATTGGAAGGGTGTTGCAATTATCGTCACACGACAGAACACAAAAAAATGGGTATAAATTGGATAAGTTTAAATTTAGGAAAGATGTGGGTAAATACTGGATCACTAACAAGGTTGTTGATATGTGGAACCCATTACCGTGTAACGTGGTGGAGGTGGGGTCCCTTGAATGTTTTAAGCATTGGATGGACATGTATATGAGTGGGATTGGGTGGTTGTAAATAGGACCTGCCTCATATGGGCCAATAGGACAACTGCAGGTACCTCTATTCTTATGGTCTTATTTAAAGTTCAAACTATTTTCACAACACTTGATTCTTTCCTAGTCTCAACCTTTTCCACTAATTTATCCTTATTCTCCTCATTTGGTTCATCTTTATTTTCGTTGTGTCCATTATGTTTCCTTAGTTTATCATTGCTAGTGATACAATAAATGTAAATGAGGCAAACATGAGGTGGGTATGGGGCCCACAACCCCCCCATAGGATAGATATGGGGTCCTCTACCATCCACAGGATGGGTATGGGGCCCACTACCACCCTGTAGGATAGGTATGGAGTCCACCAACACCCGTAGGATGGGTATGGGGTCCATTACAGTAGGGTAAATGGAGACTAGAACCGTGTGCAACAACTGAGCAGGTGAGCCTATTGGGCCCCCTGCTCAGGTGTTGCACATGGCTCTAGTCTCATGAGGTGCAGGGAGTGGGGTCCCCGGGAGCGCGCACATGTGGTTTTGTGGCACGTTGTGGGTCGCGAGAGGGTGTCTCCGCACACCCGCTCATGGTCTTGTGGGGTGTTGTGGGTCGCGGGGGAGGTAAAATGTGTTAGTATAGGTACAGGTGTGCAAGAGGAGTATTTGTAAGTTGAAAGTGTATATGTAGGTAACGTAGAGTTAAGCAGCATTTGTGGATTTATAGGCTATTAAACACATTGCTCTGTATGACTAACCATCCTGCGAGATGGGGACTTGTATTACCACTGCTACCTTATTCAATCTTGTGTTATTGATATCCTCAAAATGCATCCGGAGTCTGCCAGTGCAGAGCGCTTATCACATGCCTCTGTATGACTAACCATCCTGTGTGATGGGGATTTTTTAGCATCACCTAGTTAGCTTTTTTGACACACTGTACTCCACTTCATATAGTCTAGGGTAGCTGCACTAATGCAGATGTACCTAATGTGTTAATAAAAATAAAAAGTTAAATAACAGTGTCTTCGCTATCCTGGTTGTGAGGTAGACGTGTAGGCCTACCCTCCACATGGATTTACTACTAAATGGGTACAGGCGGCTTTAAGGTGTTCACAACCTAACAGTGATATATACCATCTAACTACTGGAAGCTTCCCCCTCCGGCCCGTTGGCATCGTGAAGGGGCTTGGTGGACGGCTGCCGGAGTGTGATGCTCCGTGGGGCAGTCCTCTGCCCTTTTGTGGCCTTGCACTCCTGCTGCTCTCTTCTCTAATTGTGCCGGATCGCTTTTCCTTTTCCTTATGTTTCGTTTTTCTCCCCCCTCTTCTCCTATCTGCTTGTCGTTTCCTGCTGAGCTTTTGCTTGTTTTGGATTATTTCTTTGAACTCCTTCTATTTTGACGCCCGGGTGCTTGAGGAGGCATACTCTTGCACCCGTAGAACTGTAGTACCCAACGTCTCAAGCGAGGGGAACCTTTTCTTGTCAATCCCCCTTTCGTCGCTGAACCCGATCTCGACGGACTGACGGTTCTTAAGGTGGCGTTTGTGGGGCGTATACTCACGACGCACCCCAAGGGGGCCCCGGCATGATCTGCGATAGCTTCATGTTGGGTGTCCTGCCTCTAATTGTGGCTCCATGGTGGGTATGGGGGCACATTCGTAGATGAATTTCTTTCTCTTTGTCTCTATGTCGTTGAATGTTTCCGTTGTACCCTCTCAGGCTCGTGGGGTGGGCGACCAAGCCCCCGAGTCGGCCTGTATTGGAAGACCAGGCTCTGTAGCTCCCGCTGCGTTGGGCCCCGACCTTGCTCCTCCTTTGACCGTCCTGACTTCTTCCCCCAGCTCCCCTCCCTCCTCTGTGGTTGGGTCGAGCCTCCAGCCCCCGGTGGTGACCACTTCGTCCCCTGGTGCGGCTAAATCTCTCGTTGTGACTACTGTGCCTTTTGATCCCTCTCTCTCTAGGGGTTCTCAACGCCGTTCGCGCCCCAGCCGCACTCGCTCGATTCCTTCCCGTGCTGATGCGTATCAGGCCTTGTTTGGTCCTGCTTCATGGGCCAAATACTTTGATCTCCTCCCTCTTGATTCTGCGCCTCCTGGCGATTTCTCCCTCCATCGGCATCTTGTAGATTCCGTGGTTGCGTCTGTTACTTTCAACTCCACTCGTCTCGATACACGTGTCGTTGCTGCTCCTTCTCAGGATGCAACTTCCCGCTTGGCTGCCTTATCTTGCCCTGGCGAGATCCCTGTTCGGGTCTCCAAGAACGTTCAGATGAATGCCAGTGTTGGCACAATTCTCCTCCCACCCCATGTTGCAACCGGTGTTCGGAATCTGCAGGATTGCCACGATGATATTCGGCATATCCTTGATGCCCAGGGCCATTCTGTCCTCCAGGTTGACTCGTTTACTCGTCCTACTCGTGGTCGTCACCATCAACCCCTTCGCGTTGTGAAGATCACCTTTGATGGTAGGACCCTTCCATCCTCTGTCATTCTTGCTGGTGCTAGGTGCTCTGTCCAGGAGTATATTCCTTCTCCTCGACTTTGTAACAAGTGCTGGAGGTTTGGGCATGGTGCCCTAAGCTGCTCTGGGACACTCTCTCTCTGTCCTTTGTGTGGGGGTGAAGGTCACTAAGTAGTAGTGCACTTCTCCCCAAGCTCGCTGCCTCAACTGCGGTGAGGCCCATCCTACCTTCTCCCGTGCCTGTGTCCATTACGAGCTTGAGGCAGCTGTCCTCAACCTGAAGCACCGGGAGCGTTTATCTTTTCCAGAGGCGAGGCGCCAGGTTCGCCGGCTCCCGCCTTATACTAACATCTCTTATGCTCCCGTGTTGCGCTCTTCCTCTCCTCGTCCTTCCCCCCTTCCTCAGACTCAAAACCGTTTCCGGGCCTTGGACCCTGATACGCCCACTGCCCACTCCTCTGTCCCATTGTGTTCTGTCCTGAGGGGTCTTCCTCCTGGTCCTCTGTCTGGGGTTTCCCTTCTTTCTACCCGGTCTGTCATGTCTCCTGTGTCTTCTTCCTCGACCCCCTCCGATCCTCCTTCCCGTCCTCTTATTCCATCTATCGGCTCTCCCCGCCGCCTGTCGGTGCAGGCGGATGTCCATCGCTCTCCTAACGGCCGTCGTGTGTGCTCTCGTTCAGCTTCTCCTGTTGAGACACTGGAATCCGTTGCCCGGTACGTAGTTGCTGGGACACCAGTCTCTTTAAGTCATAAGCGTAAGCCTGGCTCCTCTCCTTCCTCCTCCCCGGTGGGTAAGAAGGCTTCGCTTTCTTCCTAAGCGCCTACTTCTGGCTCTGTTGCTCCTTCCCCTCCCGTTTCAGTGATTGCGCCCCCTGTTCCTGCTATGGAGGTTTCTTTGGCCCCTGCTTCCCTTTCGGTTGCTGCTCTTGCTGGGGTGCGCTCCCCTCTTTCTACTCCCCCTCTTCCTGCTGCTGTCCTTGACTGCTCCTCTCCGTTGTCTCCTCCTCTTCCTCCTCCTCCTCCTCCTCCTCCATACCCCGCCAACCCACCTCTGATCTGTTCTCCCGTTTCCTTCCCTCCGTCTTTGCTCAGTTTACCCATGCCTCCTAACCCTGACTTTGCTGACCCTGATCCCGACCCTGATATTCTTTAACGTACTCTGTTGCTCTTTCGCCTTTGTTTCTTCCTTGTTCTCTGTTTTTGTCCTTTCTCTTCTCGTCGTTGTCCATTCTTCAATGGAACGTTCGAGGTTATTACGCCAATTTCCTCGAACTCCAACTTCTGATTTCGCGTTTTTCGCCCCTTTGTGTCTGTCTCCAGGAGCCGATGCTTGGTGCTCGTCCTGGTCGTTTTCGTGGCTATTCCTTTTTCTACCCCCCCCGCCAGCCGTTGCTGGGGTTTCTAATTCTTCTGCTCATTTGATTCGTGCTGATGTTCCCTTTGTTCCTTTACTTTTTCCTTCGCCTCTCCATTGTTCTGCTGCTCGTGTCTTTGTGGGGAAATGGTACACAGTTTGTTCCATTTATCTCCCCCCTAGTGTCCCGCTCTTTCTTTCTGATTTGAAACACCACCTAGACTCCTTGCCGGAGCCTGTGCTCCTGCTGGGTGACTTCAATTGTCGTCATTCTCTTTGGGGTGACGCTCTGACGAATACCCGGGGTCGCCTTCTTGAGCCGTTTCTCTCTTATTCCTTGTCTCTTCTGAATTCTGGTGAGCCCACTCATTTGGACTCTCGGACTCGCACCCTTTCTTGTCTTGATCTTTCTCTCTGCTCTTCTTCTCTTTACTTGGATTTCACCAGGCAGGTTCTTGATGACCTCCATGGAAGTGATCATTTCCCCATCCTTGTTTCCTTTTTCTTGTTTCGCCCTTCCCTCTCTTTCCCTAGATGGCAGTTTGCTAAGGCGGACTGGACCCTATTTACCCTCAGTGCTACTCTCTCTGATCTCTCCCTTCTGCCTCTCTCTCGCGCTCTCCTCCTTTTTCATGACACTGTCTTCAACGCTGCCCTCCGCTCTATTCCTCGCGTTTCCTCTCGGGGTCCACGGAAGTGCGTTCCCTGGTGGAATGCGGACTGTGCTCGGGCTGTCCGCTGTAAGCGTGCAGCCTGGAAGAGGCACCGCTGTAGGCAGACGACCGATTCTTTTCTTTTCTTTCGGAAAACGAGTGGGGTGGCCCGTAGGGCCATCCGTACGGCTAAACGTTAATGTTGGGCATCTTATGTCTCAACAATTACGTCCGAAACCCCTCTGACCCAGATCTGGAAGCATATCCGCAAGATAGCGGGCAAGTTCGTTCCCGATGTTTCACCGGTCCTTCACCTCCATGATATTCTTGTGGCGGACCCGTTGCAGGTCGCTTCCGAATTGGGTTCCCACTTTTCTTCTGTTAGCTCTGGTCTTCATCTTCCCCAATCTTTCCTTCTTCGTAAACCTGTCCTTGAGTCTCGTCCTTTGGATTTCTGCACTCATCTTCAGCTTCCCTATAATGATCCCTTCTCTCTCTCTGAACTTAGTTCTGCCCTGGCCTTCTGCGGTTCTACGGCGGCGGGCTCCGATGGTATTCATTATGAGATGCTTCGCCATCTCCCTCCGTGCACGTCTCAGTATTTACTGAGTCTGTATAATCGGATCTGGGAGTCGTCGTCAGTCCCTGAGGACTGGCTCGATGCCGTTGTCCTCCCTGTTCGCAAACCGGGGTCTCTGGGTACTTCCCCTAAGGACTTTCGCCCTATTGCTCTCACAAGTTGTGTCTGCAAACTCTTTGAACGTATGGTTAACGTTCGTCTGATGTGGTTCCTGGAACACCATCACCTCCTCTCCCCTTCTCAATTTGGTTTCCGCAAGTACCGCAGCACGACAGATGTCCTGGTGAACTTGGAGGTCTATATTCGTACTGCTTTTGCTGCGAAGACCACCGTTGTTGCCGTCCTTTTTGACCTGGAAAAGGCTTACGACACCACTTGGCGTTATCATATCCTATCTCAACTTCATTCTTTTGGCCTTCGTGGTCATCCCCCTCTCTTTCTCCGCAGCTTCCTCTCTCGTCGTTCCTTTCGGGTGCGCCTTGGTACCGCTCTCTCTGCCTCTTTTTAGCAATACGAAGGTGTGCCCCAGGGTAGTGTTCTGAGCACTACTCTCTTTCTGGTTGCCCTCAATGGTCTTCTTTCCTCTCTTCCTTCTGGTGTCTTCTCCGCCCTCTATGTCGATGATCTTACCCTTTGCTGTCAGGGTGATGATTCGCCTCTCCTTCAGCGCCGGCTTCAACTTGCAATTGATGCCGTGTCGTCTTGGGCTACCGATCATGGCTTCAAGTTCTCTACTTCTAAAACTTGTGCCATGACTTTTAGCGCAGAAACGGGTCGTTCTTCGTCCCTCTTTGTCACTTTATCGTCATCCCCTTGAATACAAAGATTCCGCAAAGCTTTTGGGGTTATTCCTTGACACTCGTTTGTCTTGGTCTCCCCATATCTCTTACCTCCGTGTTGAGTGCTCTAAGGCCCTTACCCTCCTTCGGGTCTTGTCCCATACTTCTTGGGGGGCCGATAGGCGCACTCTCCTTGCTTTACATTCCTCTCTCGTCCTGTCTAAGCTCGATTATGGTTGCCCTGCTTACTCGTCTGCTTCTCCTTCTACTCTTCGCCGTCTTGATGCTTTGCACCATACTGGGTTGCGCCTCAGTTCTGGTGCCTTTCGTTCGACTCCCATCCTTAGCTTGTATGTTGACACTGGCTTCTTATCTCTCCAGGACCGCCGTGATCGCTACTGTCTTCGCAATCTTGCGCGGTCCTTGCAACATCCTTCCTCTCGCCTCTGTCGTGCTTTAACTTTTACCCCTCCTGCGGTTCCTGTTCCTCTTCACCACCTCCCTCTTTCTGTCCGTTTATCTCGCCTACAGGATTCTCTTTCCGTTCGTATTTCTGATGTTTCTCCTCGTGTTGTTCCTTTTTTGCCCCCGTGGAGGGTACCTCTTCCGCGGTTTTGTACATCCTTGACCCGTATCACTAAAGCTTTTACCCCTCCTACTGTTCTAAAACGCCTTTTCCTCGAGCACTTTTCTTCTCACTCCCGCTCCGTTTCTGTCTTCACCGATGGGTCTAAGTCAGCGGACGGTGTTGGCTACTCTGTTGTTTTTCCTGATCGCACTTATATGTGTCGCTTACCTTCGGAGACTAGCATCTTTACAGCGGTACTTTATGCTATTCTCTATGCTCTTCGTCTCCTGCTTTCTCGTTGTCAGTCTTCCTTTGTAGTTGTTGTTGACTCTCGTAGTGCCCTCATGGCTCTCGGGTCCTTTAATCCGGTTCATCCAGTAGTTGTCGAGATCCAGCATTGGCTGTTTCTTGTTCACAGTAAATTTAAGTCGGTTGAGTTTTGTTGGGTTTCCAGCCATATTGGTGTGTCTTTAAATGAGCGTGCGGATGCTGCCGCCAAGGAAGCTGTCCGCTCTTGTCTCATCTCTCGTAAAGGCATTCCATATTCCGACTTTTACCCGGTTATCCATTCCTCAGTCCTTACCCGTTGGCAGGCTTCTTGGTTGTCTGTTACTAGTAACAAGCTACGTACTCTTAAATGTTGTGTTTCCTCGTGGCCGTCCTCCTTCCACCGTAACCGGCGGTGGGAAACAGCTCTGGCGAGGTTGCGTATTGGCCATACTCGCTTAACCCATGGTCACTTGATGGAGCGCCGCCCTGCTCCTTATTGTCCTAGTTGCATTGTCCCTCTTACGGTCGTGCATGTCCTTCTTGAATGTCCTGACTTCCAGGACGAGCGTGTGTCTTGCTTTCTGACCGCCCCTCGCGGTCACCTGTCCCTCGATAGAATTCTTGGTGACTCGGATACTTTTGATATCGTTCGCCTTAGGGGTTTTTATTCTCGTATTGGCATCCTTGGTGATATTTAGTGCCCTTTGATTATTTTGCGCATTTGATGGTGCTACATAGCCTTCCCGGTTTGGTGCCTTCTTTTGATAATTACTTACTTACTTACTGGAAGCTTTCACCTAGGTTTCAAAGTGGTGAGCAGTGCGATTTGACCAGATATCTGGATAAACAATGACTATATTTTTGAATTGGCGTCTTGATTAGTGGGGAAGTGCCTGTCTCCCCTTACCTCACACCCAGTCAGACTCCTAAGTAGGTACCCTGGGCGCTGAAATTTTAGCCCCAATTGCCTCATTCCCTAAAGCTGTATTTCCCTTGTACAGCCTGGACACGGTGGCACGAACGGACTCGCATACCGCTATACCGATGTCTCAGTGATTGGTGGTACAAGTGCAGTGTTACATACAGTGTAGAGGACTAAGTTTGTGTGTGTGTGTGTGTGTGTGTGTGTGTGTGTGTGTGTGTGTGTGTGTGTGTGTGTGTGTGTGTGTGTGTGTGTGTGTGTGTGTGTGTGTGTGTGTGTGTGTGTGTGTGTGTGTGTGTGTGTGTGTGTGTGTGTGTGTGTGTGTGTGTGTGTGTGTGTGTGTGTGTGTGGATAAAGTAGGTATCATTGTGGCACTCTCATAGCACCTGCCACTCCAGTCAAAACCACACTACCAGTGCAGTACCCACAGCAGCGTTGCCAGCTGAACGTGAATACACCTACGTTTGCTTGTATGGTGTCTGAACTATACATATTGTCTCTGCACTATGATTAGTAGCCGCTGTTGTTCTGGGTTCAAGCTGTAGCCTGAAGTGCTACTTTGTGATAGCTGGCGTGTCTTGTCACTTCATGTTGTGACTCTGGCAACTTTGGTCACTTTCCTCCAGCCTTCTGGGGACACCCACAGTGACCCTTCCCAAAATGCTTCAGACGCATTTGCGTACACTTCGGCCACCAACCCGTTGGCGTACAGTATGGCCAAGTACTCCATCCCACTACAGCCGTGTATGAGGAGGACACCAGCTCAAGTAATGAAGCAGCCTCGGATGGTAATTATACTGTACACAAAGGCCGGAATACCTTACGCAATGAGAAACAGTTAACGAAAGCCAATAATTCTGTCAAGACTACCGATGTCAACCCCACAAAGGGGGGGGGGGGCGGACCCCGACCTACTCTAGTGCCCCGTAATAAATGTCTGGCTGGTATTTCCATCTGATGGATCCAGTGATGGGAGATACTCTTGGATGAGACGTGACCTCCCTGGTGCTTTCGTTGACCCCATTGACCATATAATCCATGGACACGCGCCACCCTTCACCTATGTCGCTAGGTCCAAAGAAAATTCCATCTTGGCCCTACTCCAAGGTCAAGTGGGTGGCATCTCATTCAGTACAGCAGACTCCTGCGAGGTCCAGAAGATACAAAGAGTATTTTGTCACATACTACCCTCATGACCTTGACATCGCCCATGCGAAAGAACTACCAGGTGTGTACAGTGCAAGACGCATCAAGTCTGGAGGGAAGCCACTAAACAGGATTGTCATCATCTGGGACAACGAGGCGCCGCCCTCCAGTTATCACACGTTCCTATGCCCTTACTGACCAGCCTGTCCCATAACGTCCTGGATGTCCTCGGCTGTCATGTGTTTTACTTGTCAACACTTTGGTCACATAGTCAAGCACTGTCAATCTTCAGTGACCTGTGCCTTCTGTGCAGACAATCATCTCACTAAAGAATGCCCCAATAAAGACCACGCCCTTGGGACCGATGAGACCACATCCTCAGCCACCAAGCACAAGTGTTCCAGGTGGTTGTGGGAGGGTGTGATCGCCTGGCACAAGGACTGTGACAAGCGGCCTCCCCCGCACAGCACAGTGGGGCAGCCCTCCCACCTCCCCAGTCAACCCCTCCATCCGGGATGATCCCACCACTACACAAGCCTGGCACAGCTCGGGATGACCGTTCCTGACACCAACAGCCTTTCAACCTTCCCTCGCCTACCTGGGAAGCCTGACGCCAGCCTACAGAGGGAGGTGTTAGAACTTCCAGCTCGCATGAGTAAAATAGAAATTACAGTCAATAAGCTCCAAGAAACAATCACGAAGATTGAAAATGGTCTCATCAGCATTTATGCTAAGATCCACATGGACAACCTGAGACAGTATTCAAGCGATCCTCTCGACATCCCGAGGAGTGAAGTGAACGTCCAAGTCTCTAGTGAAATGCCTTCCAGTGATGTAAGTGTTGACACGTCTCAAGCAAGTATTGACTTCACCTCCAGTGCTGTAAGTACCGCTGTGGCGAGTGAAACATATGAAAAACCGAGTGTCTTAACTGTAATTAGCAAATGCGTTCAAGAACTCTTTCCAAACAATACCGCTTGTGTCCCTATGAATCCTGATGAACATGAAATGATTGTACAAGCTAGGAAAGGTGCAGGCAACCAGCTGACCTTGAAACAGATGAAAGACCTCTTTGCCATTGATGACTGTCAACAATTGTCACTTGAACACAATAGTCTGCAGTTGTGAACCTTGTAAACGCTTCTCTTCGTCAGGTTTATGAATACAATTACCCACAACCAACTCACTCTTAAATTTCTCACGTGGAATGTGAGAAGCGTGTGAAGGAGGCTGTTTGATCTAATGATGTACGCTGTTACCAACAACATTGATGTACTGTGCCTGCAGAAATCATACACTGCAACCACAAAAAATAAAACCCCACCCAAACTCTCAGGCTATGTAGTTTTCTCAAATGTTGGTTCATATGATGTCGGTATCTTGACGTATGTTAAAAGTAACCTAGTGTGTAAACATGTTAAAAATCACAAGAGTGACGACTCATATTATCAGCAGTTTCAGATTACTACAGCGATCGGCTTTATTATCTCAGTTAATGTATATGCAAGGTGCGATCAAATGGTGGAAGCTTCTCTTCCAAAAATCACCAGCAGCACCAGATAATATGTCACAATGGTGACATATTATCAGTATTATTATTACATAATATATGTTACACACACAGACTAACCTCAAAGAAGACCCCCCCCCCCCTAAAGTGTCATAGGAAGGTGGTTCTAACATGAATAGAATTTACAGTTATTGCTTAATAGAATTTATTCACATATAATCATAGAGATCCATAAGTCACTGATTCTCTCATTTAATAATGTATTCTGGTCCTTCGAGCTATCTTAGATTTAATCATTGCTTTGCATTTATAGAATTATACATTTTATTAGTGTTAAACTAGAGCCAGATTTCCCCACACTTCTGGCCTCTGTCATTCTTTCTGGTGCCAGGCTATCTGTCCAGAAGTACAGTCTCTCTCCTCGGCTATGTAATAAGTGCTGGAGGTTTAGGCATGAAGCCCTCCACTGCTCCGGTACTGTCTTTCTCTGTCCTGTGTGTGGGGACGAGGGTCACTCTAAGTTGGAGTGCATTTCTCCCCAGGCTCGCTGCCTCAATTATGGTGAGGCCCACCCTACCTTCTCCCGCGCGTGTATCCACTACCAACTTAAGGCAGTCGTCCCGAACTTGAAACACCGGGAGCGTTTGTCTTTTCATGAGGCGAGGCGCCAAGTTTGCCGTTTCCCCCCCCCCCTTTCTCTGGTGTCTCTTACGTTTGCGTGTTGCGCTCTTCCTCTCCTCGGCCTTCCCACCTTCCTCAGTATCACTATCGTTTCCAGGCTTTAGATCCGGACAAGCTCACCGCCTCTGTTGTTGATGGAACACCTCTCTCTTTGAGTCAGAAAAGTAAGCCTGGCTCCTCTCCTCCCTCCTCCCCGGCGGTAAGAAGGCATCCCTTTCTTCCTCGTCCCCCACCCTCTGACTCCATCGTTCCGTCCCATACCATTTCGGTGGTCGGGCCTCCTGTTCCTGTTATGGAGGTTTCTTTGGCTCCTGCTTCCCTCTCGGTTTCTGCCCTTAATGAGGTACTCCCCCCGGTTTCTGCCCTTCCTCCTCTTGCTGTCCTTGACTGCCCCTCTCTGTTGTCTCCTTCTCCGGACCCTGCCCATCCGCCTTTGGTATATCCTACCACTCCCTTCCCTCCATCCTTATTCAGTTTACCCATACCCCCTAACCATGACTTCGCTGACCCTGATCCTGAGCTTACTTAGCATGTAGTGTTCTTTTTTTCTTCCTTTGTTTCCTCATTGTACTCTGTTGCTGTCCATTCTCTCTTCATCGATGTCTATTCTTCAATGAAATATTCGTGGACATTATGCCCAATATCCATGAACTGCAACTTCTGATTTTGAAGTTTTCGCCCCTGAGTGTCTGTCTCCAGGAGCCGTTGCATGGAGCTCGTCCTGGTCGCTTTCGTAGCTATTCCTTTCTCTCCCCTCCCCCCCCCCCATCTCCCGCTTTTGTGGGGATCCATAACTCTACTGCTCTCTTGATTCGTTCTGATGTTCCCTTTGACCCCCTCCTTTTTCCGCCGCCTCTCCAATGTTCTGCTGCCCGTGTCTTCGTGAGTAAATGGTACACGGTTTGTTCCATTTATCTCCTGTCAAATGTCCCGCTTTCTCTTCTTGATCTTAAACACCTACTGGAGTCTTTGCTAGAGCCTGTGCTCCTGCTGAGGGATTTAAATTGTCGACATACCCCCTGGGGTGATGTTCTGACAAACACCCAGAATCGCCTTCTCGAACCGTTCGTCCTCTATTCTTCCCTCTCTCTTTTGAATTCTGGTCAGCTAACTCATTTGGACTCTCGGACTGGAACCCTTTCCTGTCTTGATCTTTTTCTTTGCTCTTCGTCTCTTTACTTGGATTTCACGAGGCGGGTTCTTGATGACCTCCATGGCAGTGACCATTTTCCCCATCCTTGTTATATTTTTCTCTTTTCACCCTCCCCTCTCCTTCCCTAGGTGGCAGTTTGCCGAGGCTGACTGGAGCCTATTTACCCTCCGTGCTACTCTCTCCGACCTTTCCATTCTGCCTCTTCCTCGTGTCCTCCTCCTTTTTCATGACACCGTGTTCGACGCTGCCCTCCGCTCTACCTCTCGGGGAACATGGAAATGCGTTCTCTGGTGGAATGTGGACTGTGCTCGGGCTGTCCGCTGTAAGCATGCAGCCTGGAAGAGACATCTCCGCTGGCAGACGGCTGATTCTTTTCTTTTGTTTCGGAAGGCGAGTGCAGTGGCCTCTAAGACTATCCATACAGCTAAACGTGAGTGTTGGAAGTCTTATGTTTCCTCCATTACGTCCGAAACTCCTCCGCCGCAGATCTGAAAGCGTATCCGGAAGATAGCGGGTAAGTTCGTTACAGATGTCTCGCTGGTCCTTCACCTCTGTGATACTCTTATGGCGGACCCGTTGCTGGTCGTGACCGAACTGGGTTCCATTTTCCTGACTCTTTCCTTTTTCTTAAGCCTGTTTATGAATCTCATCCTTTAAATTTCTGCACCCATCTCAACCTTCCCAATAACGATCCCTTCTCTCTCTCTGAACTTCAGTCTGCCCTGGACCTCTGCGGCTTTATGGCAGCGGGCTCCGATAGCATTCATTACTTCCCCATCTTCCTCCGTGCACGTCTCGGTTTTACTGAGTCTGTATAATCGGGTCTAGGAGTCGTCGTCAGTCCATGAGGACTGGCTCGATGTCGTTGCTCTCCCTGTTCGGAAACCAGGGTCTCTTGGGACATCCCTTAAGGACCTCTGCCCTATTGCCCTGACGAGTTGTCTACAAACTCTTTGAACGTATGGTTAACGTTCGTCTGATGTGGTTCTTAGTACACTATCACCACCTCTCTCCTTCTCAATTTGGTTTTCGCAAGCGCCGTAGCACAACAGATGTCGAGGTGAACTTGGAAGTCTACATTAGTACTGATTTTGCTGCGACGACCTCAGTTGTTGCCGTCCTTTTTGACCTAGAGAAGGCTTAGGACACCGCCTGGAGATATCATATTCTGTGCCAACTTCATTCTTTTGGCCATTGTGGTAATCTCCCTCTCTTCCTCCAAAATTTCCTCTCTCGTCGTTCCTGTAAATTGAGGCTTGGTACCACTCTCTCTGCCTCTTTTCAGCAATTCGAAGGTGTACCTCAAAGCAGTGTTCTAAGCACTACTATTTTTCTAGTTACCCTCAATGGTCGTCTTTCATCCCTTCCTTCTGGCGTCTTCTCCGTTCTCTGTAAATGATCTTAATCTTTGCTGCAGAGGTGATGATTCGCCTCACCTTCAATGGTAGCTTCAACTTGCGATAGATTTTGTGTCGTCTTGGGCCACCAATCATGGTTTCAAGTTCTCTGCAACCAAGACTTGTGCTATGACTTACTCGGAAGCATGTCGTTTTTCGTCCCTCTTTGTTGCTTTATGGTTAATCCCCCTCTTGTGTACGAAGATTCTGCTAAGCTTTTAGGGTTAATCTTTGACACTCGTTTGTCTTGGTCACCCCATATCTCTCACCTCCGAGTTGAATGCTCAAAGGCGCTTAATCTACTTAAGGTTTTGTCCCATACTTCTCGGGGAGCGGATAGGTGCACACTCCTCTCTTTGCATTCCTCTCTCGTACTGTCTAAGCTCGATTACAGTTGCCCTGCTTACTCCTCTGCTTCTTCTGTTCTTCGCCGTCTTGATCCTTTGCACCATACTGGGTTGCGCCTCAGCTCTGGTGTCTTTCGTTTGACTCCTACCCTCAGCTTGTACGTTGACACTGGCCTCCTATATCTCCAGGACCGCCGAGATCGCTACTGTCTTCGCTTCCTTGCACGGGCCTGGCAATACCCTCACTCTTGCCTGTGTCGTGCTTTGACTTCTCCCCCCACCCCTATAGTACTTGTTCCCCTTCACCACAACCTTCTTTCTGTCCGGTTGTCTCGCCTACAACATTCTCTTTCGGTTAGTATTAATAATATTTCTCCTCATATTGTTCCGTCCTTTCCCCAGTGGAGGGTTCCTCTTCCTAATTATTGTAAATCCCTGACCCATATCACTAAAGCTTTTACCCCTCCTACAGTTCTGAAACGCCTTTTCCTTGAACACCTTTCTTCACACTCCTGCTCCCATCCTCACCGATGGGTCTAAGTCTGCAGACGGTGTAGGCTACTATTGGTTTTCCCTGACAACACCAATTCATGACGCCTGCCTCCGGATACTTGCACCTTCACGGCAGAACTTTATGATATTCTCTATGCTCCTCGTCTTCTACTTTCTTGCTGTCAATCCTCCTTTGTGGTTGTAATTGACTCTCACAGTGCCCTCATGGCTCTGGAGTCCTTTAATCCAGTCCATACAATGGTAGCCGAGATTCAGCATTGGCTGTTTCTTATCTCCAGCAGATTTAAGACAGTTGAGTTTTGCTGGGTTCCCAGCCATATTGGTGTCACTTTAAATGAGCGTGTGGATGCTGCCGCTAAGGAAGCTATCTGCACTTGTCCCATCTCTCGTAAAGGTATTCCATATTCTGAATTTACCCAGTTATTCATTCCTCCATCATTGCCTGTTAGCAGGGTTGTTGGTCTTCTGTTACTGGCAACTAACTGCGTACTCTTAAGAGTAGTGTGTCCCTGTGGCCTTCCTCCTACCATCGTAACTGGCGGTGGGAAATAGCACTGGCATGGTTGCGTATTCGCCATACACGCTTAACTCACGGATACTTAATTAATGGAATGCCGCCCTTCTCCTTATTGTCTTAACTACATTATCCCTCTTACAGTTGTGCATATCCTTGTTGAAATCCTTGTCTTCCAGGATGTGCATGTCTTGCTTTCCGACCATCCCCTGAGGTCACTTGTCTCCCTACCGAATTCTTGGTGAATCGGATACTATTGATATCATTCGCCTTATGTGTTTCTGTTCTCATATTAGCATCCATGGTGATATTTAGTGCCCTTTGGTCATTCCGAACATTTGATGATGCTACTTCTCCGGTTTGGTGCATTCTTTTGATAATTACCTTCTAAGCAAGTAACAATCTTTTGAAGCTATTTTCACAATGATGTTTACATATATAGGTACATATATATATACAATCATTTACAAATAAAAATATGTAATAGGACTCTCGGAAATAAAATTGTCAGGAGTCATAAAAGACGCTGTTTCTAAAGGACTACTGTATAGTAATAGAAAGAAAGAGAAGGAAGAGGTGGTGGAGGAGTGGCTGGAGCTTTGACAAGATGGAAATTACGGGCTGGGACGGATTCAGAAATTACATAACACGAACTATGACAATGGGTGGACCTAAGATAATAGTGGCAGTCATTTACAACCCTCCCCTAAATGACAGAAGACCCAGACAGGAGTTTGATAGGAACAACATGGCAACTAATAATATAATAGAGAGAGCAGCTTCAGTCGCCTGCAGGAATGGCTCCAGACCCTTAATCATGAGCGATTTCAACAGTGGAAAGATAGACTGGGAGAATGGGGACCCACATGGAGGTGCAGATACATGGAGACCTAAACTCTTGGAAGTGGCAACAAGTAACTTTCTGAGCCAACATATCAGGGAACCCACAAGAATGAGAGGCAATGACGAACCAGCTAGACTCGACCTGATATTCACCTTGAATGAATTGGAAATAAGAGAAGGCAAATTTGAATCCCCCATTGAAATAAGTGACCACAGTGAATTGACATTTGATTATCTTGTGGAGATAGGGATAACTTATCCAAGGATGGGATGGGAAGGGGCAAGACTGAATTACCGAAGTAGAAAGTATGATGAGATGAGGAACTTCCAAAGGGGAATACCATGGAAAACAGAACTCGGAGAGAAGACTGTACAGGATATGATGGACTATGTCACCCAGAAATGCCAGGACGCTGCAGATAGATTTATCCCAGTCCAAAAGGAGAAAAGCGAAAAACAACAGAAGAATCCATGGTTCAACCAGGAATGTAAGGAAGCAAAGCAATTGAGAAAATAACATGGAGAAACTACAGGAAAAGCAGAACGCCAGAGAGCAGGGAGAGATACCAGAGGGCAAGAAATGAGTACCTCAGAATGAGGAGAGAAGCAGATAGTATGAAAATGACATCGCGAGTAAAGTTAAGACCCAACCAAGGCTGCTCCACATCCATATCAGGAGGAAAACAGTGCCGAAGGAACAAGTAATGAAACTGATAAAAGAGGAGAATAGATACACAGATACAGAGAATGACAAGGTGGCGTGTGAAGAACTCAACAAGAGATTCCAGGAGGTCTTCACAAAAGAACAAGGAGAAGCCCCTGCGTTAAATGAGGAGGAGGCAAACCAAGCAACCTTGGAGGATTTTGACCTCACCAGAGATGAGGTCAAAAGGAATCTGATGGAGCTGAATGTGGCAAAGGCTGTTTCGCCTGAAAGAATCTCACCGTTGATACTAAAAGAAGGTCCAGAAGCACTAAGTGTGCCACTCTCTATGGTGTATAACAGGTCACTGGAAACACGAGACCTACCAGAAAGCTGGAAGACAGCTAATGTAGTCACAATATACAAAAAGGGAGACAGACAAGAGGCACTGAACTACAGGCCAGTTTCCCTAACTTGTATACCATGGAAGGTGATGGAGAAAGGGGAAGTTTTCAGGGGAAAGCGCCAAGTCATGGTATATCCTTTATATATAGGTATAACCTTTTTCTCACAATAGAGAGGATCGTGAGTAAAAATGCTTATAGAGCATATGGAGGGAAATGGTTTTGTGACACACCACCAGCATGGGTTCGGAGATGGTAAATCGTGCCTCACAGGTTAATAGAGATCTATGACCAAGCAACAAAAAATAGGCAAGAAAAAGAGAAGTTGGCAAACTACATTTTCTTGGACTGTCACCCCCTCCCTGTCCTGCCCGTTGTTGCCATGAGGGGGCTTGGTGGGCGGCTGCCCAAGTGTGATGCTCCTTGGGACTGTCTGTTCTTTTGTGGCCTTATGCTCCAGCTGCTGCCCTCACTAATTTTGCTGGACAACTTTCCTTTTCCTTTTGTTTCGTTTTTCTCCCCCTCTCTCCTCCTTTCTAATGATCATATCCTGATGACCATGTGGCGGTTTTGATCATTCTTTTATTTTGACGAGCGGGTGTTTGAAAGGGCATACTCTTGCACCCTTAGAACTGTAGTACCTAACATCTCGAGCGAGAGGACCCTCTTATTGTTAATCCTCCTTTTATCACTAAACTCGATTTCGAAGGACTGATGGTTCTTAAGGTGGCGTTTATGGGAGGTGTATACTCACGACACACCCCTAGGGGGCTCCGGCAAGATCGGCAACATGTCTCTTGTTGGGTGTCCTGCCTCTAATTGTGGCTCCGTGGTGGGTGTGGGGGCACATTCTTGAATGAAAGTTTTTTCTTCGTTTGTATGACGATTATTGTTCCTCTTATACCTTCTTGGGCTCGTGGGGTGGGCGACCAAGCCCCCGAGTTGGCCTGTGTTGGAAGACTGGGCTCTGTGGCCTCCGCTGCATTGGGCCCCAACCTTGCTCCTCCTTTGACTCCCCTCGGCTCCCCTCCCTCCACTGTGGTTGGGTGGAGCCCCAAGCCCCCAGTGGTGACCATCTCGTCCTTTGGCATGGCTCAGTCTCTAGTTGTGACTACTGTGCCTTTTAACCCCTCTCTCTGCGGGTTCTTAACGCCGTCCACACCACGGCCGCACTCGCTCTATTCCTTCCCGTACTGATGCATATGTTGCCTTGTTTGGTCCGGTTTCTTGTGCCAAATACTTTGATCTCCTCCCTCCTGATTCTATGCGCACCTTGTTGATTCAGTAGATGCCTCTGTTACCTTCAACCTCACCCGTCTCGGTACACGTGTCGTTGCTGCTCCTTCTCAAGTGTCCGCCTCCTATTTGGTCTTCTTATCCTGCCTTGGCGAGACTGCTGTTCGGGTCTCCAAGAGCGGTCGGTTGAATGCCAGTTTTGGCACTATTCTCCTCCCATCCCATGTTGCAACCGGTTTTCGGAATCTACAGGACTGCCACGAAGATATTCGGCATATCTTCGAAGCCCAGGGCCATTCTGTCCTCCAGGTAGACATGTTTACTAGTCCCCTTCGTGGTCGTCGCTGTCAACCCTTTCGGGTTTTGAAGATTACCTTTGATGGTAGGACCCTTCCACCCTCTGTCATTCTTGCTGGTGCCAGGTGCTCCGTCCAGGAGAACATTTTTCTCCTCGGCTCTGTAATAAGTGCTGGAGGTTTAGGCATGAAGCCCTCCACTGCTCGGGTACTGTCTTTCTCTGTCCTGTGTGTGGGGACGAGGATCACTCTAATTCAGAGTGCACTTCTCCCCAGGCAGACTGCCTCAACTGTGGTGATGCCCACCCTACCTTCTCCCGTGCGTGTATACATTACAAGCTTGAGGCAGCCGTCCTCAACTTGAAGCATCGGGAACGTTAGTCTTTTCCTAAGGCGGGGCACCAAGTTCGCCGTCTCCCACCTTACACTACCGCGTCTTATGCTCGCGTGTTGTGCTCTGTATTTCCTCGTCCTTCCTGCCTTCCTCAGTCTCGCAACCATTTCCAGGCCTTGGACCCAGACACGCCCACGCCTCCTCCTCTGTCCCTTTGAGCTCTGTCCCGAAAGGTTCCCCCTCATGGCTCTCTGTCTGGGGGTTCCCTTCTTTCTACCCATTCTGTCACGTCTCCTGTGTCTTCTTCCTCGTCTCCCTCCGGTCCTCCTTCCCATTCTTCTCCTCCGACTGATCTTCTCTTCTCCGACTGATCTTCTCTTCTTCGACACACCAACTGATAACCTCTGTTCACCCAGCACTAATTGGTACCTGGTTGTAAACAGCTTGGCTGGTCATGTTCCAGGGCAAATTAGTAAGATTTATGAGGTATGGGGAAGGGAATGGTCTCTGCCTGCTAACAGGAGTCTAAAATGTTGTTCCTGTATCCACCCAAGTTTAAAACAAAAAAGTGGGAAGCAGAGAGAGTGAAACATAAAGGTTGTGAGAGAGCGTTTGAAAGTCTGAAAAGACACTTCTATAGCTCTTGAGAGCGAAAAAACACTTACAGATCTGGGGTGCCTTAATGGATCTATAACACTAAGCTAGATAGCTCCAGTAAAAGACGTTTAAAAGAACAAAATACATGGCAATAATAATCGGCTGTGCGACTGGTCATGTTGGAAATTTCCAACACTAAATACAACACTGTTGTATTCTCATTAATTATTACTAATTCTACTAATCATTGTAGTGATTAAAATTAACCCAACGTAGAGTTCACATGTACTAATAATTACATCTGTACAATAAGGCTAGAATTCTTACGTCACCCGACGCCGGTATTGCGTCAGATTCTATTGTAATAAACACATTTATATTTGAATTGTCCGAGAATTGAATTTGATTCTCTATAAACAACGGTGTTCTGTGTGATAATTAATTACAGATAAACTGATCTCCAACTAAAGCCAAATAGAGCGTTTATAGTTATAGCTGTTATCTAGTAATAAAATTAACGTCACGCGTGAATGCCCTGGAGAGACTTTAATTCTTCTCCATTGTTCGTTTACTATCATAAAACGGGCAAATAATAGTATTTAACTCTTCCAAATAATAAACCCGTCCTAACCCGAGCATTTCAAGCACAACTGCGAGAAATGATAATATCCATAATAAATAATTTGGGTAACAAACGCGGGACGCGGAGCGGGGCGGAAGAGACGCCAGTCCACATGTAGAAACGTTCACGAGCAGACGTGTTCACGTGGCGAAGCGCTCACGAGGAGACGCCATTACCCAGCCATCAGGGTAGACGCCATCAAATCTCTCGAAGAAAGTCACCACTGTGAGGTGTGAAGAACCTTTGCAGACAATACCTTCACTGGTGTCAGTGTCATTTACGGAACCTGTTAAATTTGGTTCTATGTAACTCTACGTGACCGGCCAGTGAAGCGCGTCAGTATCTAGGATAGGCTAGACCGGAACCTAGGACGCGACCTTCGGCAAGCCTTAACTTACACAGTGCCCATATTAGCTAAGTACCTTGATCCTTATTTGATGCATCATATAGGGGGTGGGTTTATAGCTGGGTAGCTTGTCGTGACGCCGTGTGACAATAAAAAACTACAGCGTGTGTGAAGAATTCTCCGAGCTGTCATTTCCCATGTTAATTAACTCCCACTGTTCCATGACGAGTCCAGGGGAATCAGAAGATGAGTCGTAACTAACTTCTGGGGAATCGTCATTAAGCTAAGATTCCTATTGTATTCCTTGATTATTATCTGTACTCCTTTACATGCAGAACTCTGTTCATTGGATTAACATGTGTTTATTATACTTATTATTTCATGTTCGTATTCTATGTTCTTTTTGAAGATAAAGATAATGACTCTATAAATATTCATAGGATTAGATTATTATACATTGGACTGGTGAACGAACCACACTAGTTCCTGGACGTATTGAGTTCCAGTAATACCCCCCCCCCCCAATGTAGGTGTTTGAGGCTTTGATTCATTTAATTATACAGCCCATTAATTATTTCAGTGATCATATTCTCTAGTATTTTATCCATAGTTACTAGTTCATCTAGGAATTTTCTAATGATCATATTTTCTCAGTTTCCCTCTTTACTATGAAAGCGGGTGGTCCTTCGTAATTGATTTTACTATATTAATATTTAAATAATTAGAGTCAAGCCCCAAATGTCCCACAGGTCAAACACAGGAATAGGTCTTACGGGTGCTTTACTTAGAGACCCACTCTTAGCTTAATGAGCATCCAACAGCTTCATAGAAAACTGTAACGACTTGGAACAAGAGTGTCATTTAGCTCTCCACGCCGCCTGTCAGTGCGGGCTGATGTCCATCGCTCTCCCAACAGCCATCGTGTTTGCTCTCGTTCTGCTTCTCCTGTTCAGACGCTTGAATCTGTTGCCCAGTACATTGTTGCTGGGACGCCTGTCTCTTTGAGTCTGAAGCGAAAGCCTGGCTCCTCTCCTTCCTCCTTTCCGGCGGGTAAGAAGGCTTCGCTTTCTTCCACGCCCTCTACCTCTGACACTCTTTCTACATTCCCTCCCGTTTCGGTGGTTGCACCCCGTTCCTGCTATGGAGGTTTCTTTGGTCCCCGCTTCCCTCTCGATTGCTGCCCTTGCTTAGGTGCACTCCCTGGTTTCTGCCCCTCCTGCTGCTGTCCTTGACCCTCGGTTGTCCCCCCCTCCACCTCCGAACTCTACACGTCCGCCTCTGGTCTGTCCTTTCGCTCCCTTCCCTCTATCTTTACTCAGGTAACCCATGCCCCCTAACCCTGACTTTGCTGACCCTGATCCTGATCCTGCCCTTCTTTAACGTGCTGTGTTCCCTTTTCACCTTTGTTTCCTCGTTGTTCTCTGTTTCTGTCCTCTCTCTTCTTGTCGATGTCTATTCTTCAGTGGAACATTCGTGGATATTACGCCAATTTCCATGAACTCCAGCATCTGATTTCACGGTTTTCTCCCTTTTGTGTCTGTCTCCAGGAGCCGATGCTTGGTGCTCGTCCTGGTCGCTTCCGTGGCTATTCCTTTCTCTCCCCCTTCCCATTTCTTCCTTCCGTTCCATCCTAAATCCTTATCCTGACCCCTTCCAAGTGCTATATAGTCGTAACGGCTTGGCCCTTTCTCCTGATATTTCCGTTCCGTTCTCTTCCCCACAGCTGTTGCTGGGGCTCCTAACTCTTCTGGTATCTTGATTCTCTCTGATGTTCCCTTTGTCCCCTTACTTTTTCCATCGCCTCCCCATTGTTCTGCTGCCCGTGTCTTTATGCGTACATGGTACACGGTTTGTTCCATACATCTCCCTCCGAATGTCCCACTTTCTCTTCCCGATCTTAAACACCTACTGGACTCCTTGCCGTAGCCTGTGCTCCTGCTGGGTGATTTCAATTGTCGACATACCCATAGGGGTGATGTTCTGACAAACACCCGGTGTCGCCTTCTCGAAACGTTCATCCTCTCTTCTTCCCTGTCTCTTCTGAATTCCGGTGAGCCCACTAATTTGGACTCTCGGACTCTCAGCCTTTCCTGTCTTGATCTTTCTCTCTGCTCGTCGTCGCTTTACTTCGATTTCTCGTGGCGGATTCTTGATGACCTCCATGGCAGTGACCATTTCCCCAACCTTCTTACTTTTTTCTCTTTTCACCCTCCCCTCTCCTTCCCTAGGGGGCAGTTTGCTAAGGCGGACTGTCACCTATTTACCCTCAGTGCTGCTCTCTCTGACCTCTCCTTTCTGCCTCTCCCTCGCTGTCTCCTTATTCATGACACCGTCTTCGACGTTGCTCTCCGCTCTATTTCTTGCTCTTCCTCTCGAGGGAAACGGAAGTGCGTTCCCTGGTGGAATGTGGACTGTGCTCGGGCTGTCCGCTGTAAGCGTGCAGCCTGGAAGAGACACCGCCGCCGTCAGACGGCTGAGTCTTTTCTTTTGTTTCGGAAGGCGAGTGCGGTGGCCCGTAGGGCTATCCGTATCGCTAAATGTGCATGTTGGATGTCTTATGTCTTCACCATTACGTCCGAAACTCCTCTGCCACAGATCTGGAGGCGTATCCGCACGATAGCAGGTAAGTTCGTTCCTGATGTCTCGCCGGTCCTTCACCTCCGTGGTACTCTTGTGGCGGACCCGTTGCAGGTCACGACCGAACAGGGTTCCAACTTTTCGTCTGTTAGCTCTGGCTCTCATCTTCCACAATCTTTCCTTTTTCATGAACCTGTTTTTGAATCTCGTGCTATGGATTTCTACACCCATCTCCGACTTCCCTATAACGATCCCTTCTCTCTCTCTGAACTTCAATCTGGCCTTGCCCACTGTGATTCTACGGCGGCAGGCCCCGATGGAATTCATTATGAGATGCTTCGCCATCTCCGTCCGTGCAGGTCTTAGTATTTACAGAGTCTGTATAATCGGGTCTGGGAGTCCTCGTCAGTCCCTGTGGACTGGGTCGATACCGTTGTCCTTCCTTTCTGGAAACCAGGGTCTCTTGGGCCATCCCCTAAGGACTTCCGCTCTATTGATCTCACGAGTTGTGTCTGCAAACTCTTTGAACGTATGAATAACGTTCGTCTGATGTAGTTCTTAGAACACCATCACCACCTCTCCCCTTCTCAAATTGGTTTTCGCAAATGCCGCAGCACAACTGATATCCTGGTGAACTTGGAGGTTTATATTCGTACTGCTTTTGCTGCGAGGACCTCCGTTTTTGCCGTCCTTTTGACCAAGAAAAGGCTTACAGCACCCCCTGGCGATATCATTTTCTGTCCCAACTTCATTCTTTTGGCCTTCGTGGTCGTCTGCCTCTCTTTCTTCAAAGCTTCCTCTCTCGTCATTCCTTTCGAGTGAGGCTTGGTGCCACTCTTTCTGCCTCTTTTCAGCAATATGATGGTGTGCCCCAAAGTAGCGTTCTGAGCACTACTCTTTTTCTGGTTGCCCTCAATTGTCTTCTTTCCTCTCTTCCTTCTGGCGTCTTCTCCGCTCTGTATGTCGACGATCTTACCCTTTGCTGTCGGGGTGATGATTCGCCTCTCTTTCAACGATGGCTTCAACTTGAGATTGATGCCGTGTCGTCTTGGGCCACCAATCATGGCTTCAGGTTCTCTACGTCTAAGACTTGTGCTATGACTTTTACTCGGAAGCATATCGTTCTTCGCCCTTCTTTGTGACTTTATGGCGATCCCCATGTGTTCAGGGATTTCGCTAAGCTTTTGAGGTTAATCTCTGACACTCGTTTGTCTTAGTCGCCCCATATCGCTTACCTCCGAGTTGAATGCTCTAAGGCCCTTACCCTCCATAAGGTTTTGTCCCATACCTCTTGGGGAGCGGATAGGCGCACTCTCCCTGCTTTGCATTCCTCTCTCGTCTTGTCTAAACTCGATTATGGTTGCCCTGCTTACTTGTCTGCTTCTCCTTCTACTCTTCGCCGTCTTGATGCTTTGCACTATACTGGGTTGCGCCTCAGCATTGGTGCCTTTCGTTCGACTCCTGCCCTCAGCTTGTATGTTGACACTGGCTTCCCATTTCTCCAGGACCGCCGTGATCACTACTGTCTTCGATATCTTGCGTGGTCCTTGCAACATCCTTCCTCTCGTCTGTCGTGCTTTAACTCTTGCGGTTCCTGTTCCTCTTCACCACCTCCCTCTTTCTGTCTGGTTATCTCGCTTACAGGTTTCTCTTTCAGTTCGTATATCTAATGTTTCTCCTCGTGTTGTTCCTTCCTTGCCCCCATGCAGAGTCCCCCTTTTGTAGTTTTGTACATCCTTGACCCACATCAGTAAAGCTTTTACTCCCTCTACGGTTCTGAAACGCCTTTTCCTTGAGCACTTTTCTTCGCACTCCTGCACCGTTTCCACCATACCGATGGGTCTAAGTCTGCGGACGGTGTAGGCTACTCTGCTGTTTTTCCTGCCCTCACTTATATGTGTCGCCTACCTCCAGAGACAAGCATCTTCACAGCTGAACTTTATGCTATTCTCTATGCCCTTTGTCTCCTTCTGTTTCGTTGTCAATCTTCCTTCGTGGTTGTCGTTGACTCTCGTAGTGCCCTCATGGTTCTCGGGTCCTTTAATCTGGTCCATCCAGTGGTCGTCGAGATTCAGCATTGGCTGTTTCTTATTTCCAGTAAATTTAAGTCAGTTGAGTTTTGCTGGATTCCCAGCCATATTGGTGTGTCTTTAAATGAGCGTGCGGATGCTGCCGCTAGGGAAGCTGTTTGCTCTTGTCCCATTTCCCGTAAAGGTGTTTCTTATTCAGACTTTTACCCAGTTATTCATTCCTCCATCCTTACTTGTTAGCAGGATTGTTGGTCTTCTGTTACTGGTAACAAATTGCGTTCTCTTAAGAGTCGCATGTCCTCCTGGCCTTCCTCCTACCACCGTAAACGGTTCTGGCGAGGTTGCGTATTGGCTATACACGCTTAACTCACGGTTACTTAATGGAGCGCCGTCCTGCTCTAAATTGTGGAAAGGGAAAATGGGAGAAAGGCGGAGAGAGAGTACGGAGATGACTAAGGGTAGTGGTAGAGGTACAAGGGTAGAAGTAGAAAGTGCTGTCACCATTCATACTAGTTCTTTATATACAAGACAAGGAATAGAACTTGTCTGTATCAAAAAATTTTCAAAGATGTGATCAAAAGGTCATTATTACTATGTTTCATCTGTATCATAATCTTGTTCTATGTACCTACTCTAACCAGGTACGCATATGTAATAAGTAAACTCAGAGGCTTTCTCGCCTCAACCCACAAAGTTCTAGGGAACCAAATTAAGAAAATTTAAAGAAGTAAGTCAATCAACATATATTTAAGCAATGATAAGTAACATCATTCAAGCACTCGAACTGAAGGTTCACTCTGTCAGGATTACTATACAACGTGAGTCATTACACAAAACTTTGAGAACCATTACAGCTATCTGCCCCCAAGATAATCACACAACACAATAGTAACCACGACTAAGTCACCTAAATGTTCAACTCATCGAGGGCTGCCTAAGTTGAATACAGAAGGGGGGAGGATGGTCTCAAATTGTCAGGCAGTCACCCCCCATTCGGCCGACAGCCTATCTCGGCTGCTGTCTTCTGTACTGCTCTGCTGTGCTGTCTCTCTCATATTCCTCCCGAAAGAACATAAGAACAAAAGTAACTGCAGAAGGCCTATTGGCCCATACGAGGCAGCTCCTATTTATTTCCACCCAATCCCACTCATATATGTACAGTTCCCTGAGTTTTTATTGGAAATCTAGTAGCAAACTCCGCCCAGAAGTAGATAGCCCCAGGCCCTCTACCAAGCCATACCTTACGGCGGCTTGTTTGAAGGACATACCCGGCTATCAGGCTACAATTATCAGGTTAGCAGATGCCAGGTCAGATCACACGACCTGACTACAGGTCGAGCAGAGGTCATTAACACTTAGAGGTGTGAGTTTCTTAATTAATTATTAGGGGCCGCCAACCTGGTGCCTCTCAAAATCTTGTTTGTGACTCCTGTACTATGTATATATATTAAATACAAAACACCTTTACGGTGTTACAGACCAATATGGGAAGGAATCCACAGAAGACAAACTCTGACTCCATCATTACTTCATTATATCTGTGTCTAGCTTCAGAGTACGTGCGTCATGCCTTGGGGACCTAAGGACAGTCAATGATGACAAGGAGTCACTTACAATTAGCGTGTCAACTTTAGATTCTTATACGCACTCGAGTGCAAGGATTATGGCAACCAATTCTATTTGAAGAGTGGATTCTATTACCAGATGTTACGAACCCGGATCCGGCGTTCGAGCATGGAGCAGTAACGACTACGCCATCTGTGGGTCAGCTCCCGAAAACCCCGCCAAACGAACGACGACACCGGATGAGGACGTCGAATATCGGCCACAAGGGCCAGTTTCCAGTCCTGTGCAGCTCACAACACAGCCGCTCCTGACCTCTGGTGAGGTGGGGCTCCGACGACAGCGCCATCTATGGACTGGATACGTCAGGTGTTTGTGCCCGAGCCCGTATGTGAGGTGTTTTAGTGTGTCCCAGTCATTGATGACGTGTCTGTTTACAGAGTCGACCTGGGACCGCTGTGTTGAGGGTTGAGTCAGTCTACCCGAGGCAGCCAGTCTCCATACCTTGAACCTTGCTGCAGCTGTTGTGACGTCGTCCCCCCGGAAGAACACTGTGGTGTGTTAGCCTGCCAGTGGAGTGGCAGTAAGAGGATTTAGCCGGGACCGACTGTTGGAGACGATCATCCACTGGGGTATTGAGGACAGGAGGGTGATTTGTGATATCACACGAGACTCCTGTCTAGGGCGTTCCCCTTTTATCGTTCGAGGAGTGGCCGTACCAGCCTTGTTGGCTCAGAACCTGCCAGCAGACCAGCTGGACGTGTGGTTGACGGCCTCCACGGCGGTGCCCCCAGTGGACCTGTGTTTTGGCTGACCTGTGGCCCGGGTAGGCTCGGCATTCTCAGAGGACACGTCGTAAGGCCACGAAGAAAGCACCAAGGATTCGGCACCGAGAGTTATGGCACCAGCGTCTTCAGCAGAAGACTATATTGTGCATAATCCCCTTGTATAGTGTTAATACCCCTCCCCCTGTGCACTTTTTGATTTTATATATTTAATCAGTGATGGTAGTAAGTATAATATTAAGTTCTTAGCTTTCTTTCCCTACTCCCTTTAAGTTACTTGCATCACGGATCTCATCCCTTGATAGCCACTACTGGCTTGGGAACGGATACATATATCTTCCTCTAACAACATCAGAGTAAGGACCCCGTTGCGTCCCGAGAGGGCCGTAACAGACAAACTCTGACTCCATCATTACTTCATTATATCTGTGTCTAGCTTCAGAGTACGTGCGTCATGCCTTGGGGACCTAAGGACAGTCAATGATGACAAGGAGTCACTTACAATTAGCGTGTCAACTTTAGATTCTTATATGCACTCGAGTGCAAGGATTATGGCAACCAATTCTATTTGAAGAGTGGATTCTATTACCAGATGTTTAATATGCTTTAAGACTATCACAAATGTCTAGATAACTATCCGGGTAGTTTAAGAGGGGGGTTAGGGGGGGGGGGTTTCCATGGTAATTGATTTGGTATGAGGATGGTATCTAAAATACATATCGTATGATGTTCGTCAATTGAGGTAGACTGACCAATAGCACAGGCACAGAGCTAGTACTGGCCGGGGAAGATTGACTACACACCAACTGATCACCTCTGTTCACCCAGCACTAATTAGTACCTGGTTGTAAACAGATTGGCTGGTCATGTTCCAGGACAAAGTAAGATTTATGAGGTATGGGGAAGGGAATGGTCTCTGCCTGCTAACAGGAGTCTAAAATGTTGTTCCTGTATCCACCCGAGTTTAAAACAAAAAAAGTGGGAAGCAGAAAGAGTGAAACATAAAGGTTGTGAGAGAGAGCGTTTGAAAGTCTGAAAAGACACTTCCATAGCTCATGAGAGAGAAAAAACACTTACAAATCTGGGGTGCCTTAATGGATCTTTAACACTAAGTTAGATACCTCCAGTAAAAGACGTTTAAAAGAACAAAATACATGGCAATAATAATCGGCTGTGCGACTCGTCAAACACAGGAATAGGTCTTAAGTAGTGTAAAGTGCGACTAGAGCGACGCGCGCCAGCTGCCAGGTGGCACTCAGGTGAGTGCCACCCGGCAGGTGGCGCGCGGGTGTCTAGTCGCACAGGTTTTGGGGGGAATTTTCCCGGAAGTTTGGCGCGTTTCAGACGCGTGTGAGCGTCTGGTGTTATGGTATGTGGTCAGGAAAGAGGGGAGATCATGTTGTTGGATGGCAGGTGGTGCGCGTCGTTGCCGTCGCGGCGCGTCGTCGTCGTCGCAGAGGGTTTGGGAGGAGAATTTCCCGGAAGTTTGGCACGTGTCGGACGCGGACTTGAGTGGTGTGTGAGCAGGTGCAGCCCCTCGCTCTAGTCACAAAGGGAATTTCTGGGAAGATGTGGTAATTTCTGGGAAGATGTATGAAAATACAAGGATAAGAGTGGAATATGAGGAAGGAGTAAATGAATATGTATGTGTGTTTGTCATAGACTTAATCCTGTGTGATGATGATGATATTAGTTTGATGATCGTGAGTAGAGGATGAGAGGGGATCCAACATAGTGGTTATGTTGTTTGGGGAGG